>NW_027168710.1:15000-25000 GCF_036898095.1 Palaemon carinicauda
AAGGGAACAAGGTAATTAAAAATTAAAATAATGTGAGAACAATAACAGCATTAGAATAAATATTTCATATATAAACTATAAAAATTTTAAAAAACAAGAGGAAGAGAAATAAGGTAGAATAGTGTGCTAGAGTCTACCCTCAAGCAAGAGAACTCTACCCAAAGACAGGGAAAAACGATGGTACAGAGGTTATGGCACTGTTCAAGACCAGTGGTTTTTTGGTTTTTTGAAAAGTTTGTAGTGCATATATGAAAAATCTATTTGATGTTAATGTTATTAAAATATTTCATATCAATCGTTCATTGCTTCTCTTGTAGTTTGTCCTTATTTCATTTCCTCACTGGGCTATTTTCCCTTGTCAGGACCCCTTGGGTTTATATCATCTTGCTTTTCCAACTGGCGATGTAACTTAACTTGTAATAATAGTAAGATGGTTCTATAGAGATCACGAGCCAAACTATTTAGCAATGAAGCATAAAGCTATGTATCTGGTCATTCCTAAGCCAATCTTATGTGGTGGCCTCAAGCTTGTTAGTTCCTTTGGTCGCTGCAACCTCACCATCCTTGTGAGCTAAGGATGGTGGGTTTGAGGGAACCTATAGGTCTACCTGCTGAGTCATCAGCAGCCATTGCGTGGCCTTCCTCGATCATACCTTGGGTGGATAGGGGGCTTGGGCGTTGATCATATGCATACATGATCAGTCTCTAGGGCATTGTCCTGCTTGCTAGAGCAATGTCTTTAAACCTTTAAATGCCCAATTGAATCAACAGTTGCTAAAGACAGACTACAGTACGACATTGTTCCTTTGGGTCGTAGTGAGATCGTTTCCATTAAAGGGATTAAGATGAAGCAAACCTTTGGGGTTTTAAATGAACCCTTATGGCAATCACTGTTGGCGATTATAGACTTATGATTACACGTCTTCAATTAGTAACACTTTGAAACCAAACCATTGTTCTCTAGTCCTGGGTAGTGCCATGGCCTCTGTACCATGGTCTTGCACTGTCTTGGATTAGAGTTCTCTTGCTTGAGGGTACACTCAGGCACACTCTTCTATCTTATTTCCCTTCTTGTTTTGTTAAAGATTTCATAGATTATTTAGAAAATATTTATTCTAATACTGTTACTCATATTAAAATATTCTATTTTTAATTGTTAATCACTTTTCTTGTGTTTTCCTTATATCCTTTCTTCACTGGGTTATTTTCCCTATACTCTGCGTATATGACTAAATAAAGGGACAATCTTAGAGGCTACAGTATTTCCCCATTTAAGATAAATTTTCCACTTCCTATATATTAAATACTAAAGGAATTGACTGTACTATTAGTTTAAAGGTTTAAAGGCCACCCGTGAATAGCTGAGACAAGGGACAGTGACATTGCCCTATCGAGCAGGACAATGCCCTAGAGACTGACCATATATACATATGATCAGCGCCCAAGCCAGACAATGGCTGCTGATGACCCAGCAGATAAGACCTAAGGCTCTCCCAAATCCCCCATTCCTTAGCTCAGAAGGATAGTAAGGTTGCAGCAACCAAAGAAACTAACAAGTTTGAACGGGACTCAAACCACAGTCTGGCGTTTATCAGTCAGGGACATTACCAGGCTTAGAATATTTGTCTATTTTAATACAATTAAAAGTTTCCATTAGTAAAATTTCCCTCAGTTAAATGAAGAGAAAAGTTTGTTCGAAATTATATAATCTACTTTACTCTATGATTGAAATTGTGGGCAGAAAGCTGTTCACAAACAATCAAAACACAAACAGGAGGTAAAACATAACCTCCTTCCAGCTTCGGTGTGCAAGATATCCACAATTACGTAAATCAACATAAGAAATAGTTAATTATTTGAAAAGAAACAAATTATAAACGAAACTATAAAAAGTCACGTTAAGGTGTTTAAGTGAGTTTCAAAGTAACGGTTTAAGATAGCTCGTAGATCGACGGCCTTTTCGCCGACGAAAAACTAACTAATCACACACTAAATTTATAAAGTGCATCCAGATGAATCATATTCTACAGATTAATCGTAAAACATAAGGAAAATGGAGATAATATAGTACGAATGAGCGCGGAGGAAGAAAATTAATTATAGGAAAATTATCGGCGAAGAGACCATTTTGTTAACGGCCTTTTCGCCGACGACAACTCCATAAATGATTAAAATTTTGAATTCATAAAATTGATCTAGATGAATCATATCATGAAGATGAATCGTAAAATGTATAGAAAAGGAAGAAAATATAGTAAAAGTTGGTACAATTAAGCGTGGAGGAAGAAAATGAGATATGGGGAAAATTGTGTAATTGTCGGTGAAGAGACCATTTATGTTTCGGACGCCCTTGATATCGCCGATGATAATTCCATTAACTTTAGATTTTGAATTTACAAATTAAATCCGGATGAATCAGATTTTATGATGAATCATGAATCATATTGATAATTAAGAAAATATAGTACAAGTCAGTGTGGAGAAGCGATATGAGGGACTTATTAGCAGAGGCCATTCTCAAGTTTGACTCGGTTACCTGATTAGAGAGAGAGAGAGAGAGAGAGAGAGAGAGAGAGAGAGAGAGAGAGAGAGAGAGAGAGAGAGAGAGAGAGTTAAAACCGAATAAGGAACACAAAAATTAGATCAGCTGACATGCAGCCTAACTGTCGTTATTCCATACAGTGAGCCACAGAAGGCATAGTGTATGTATCTCAACCTGTCTTACGTCTAACTTATCAATAATGACAAATTAACAAAGAGAGTTGAATAATGTTCAGTTACAGCCGAGTAACTAAACAAATGAAATCTTGAACCATAGAACTGAACCAATCTCCCTCTAATTATATAATCTCGTAACAATTGTACCAAGAGGGGCACTCAGTAGAGCGCAGACCTTCGCCCACGAAAACTTATTTCTCGACCTTTTGTTCGACCTTGACCTTTGATCTTAGCATGTATTAATTGGCGTGGATTTTCATACACTCAAATATGAACCAAGTTTGAAGTCTCTGTGACAACGATGTCCAAACTTATGGCTAGTTACGTGAATTGGACATTTTGCTTGACAGTGACCTTGATCTTTAACCTTGACCTTCCAAAATTTAATCATTCGGCTTTTTACATAAGAGTTAATCCTTGCAAGTTTCATTACTCTACGATTAAAATTGTGGCCAGGAAGGTGTTCACAAACAAACACACAGAGTAAAACTTAACCTCCTTCCAAATTCGTTGGCGGTGGTAATTACGAACTCCTGATAATCTGGGTAAAATTGGCATCAATATCCGAGTGTAAGAATTCATTTTCATTTTTCTTGCCTGTAAATATCAAGGAAGTCTAATTCAGAATTATCTTGAATTATTCAAATGTCATTCATTTCTTACATTAAACAGAACAATGTTTAATGTTTAAGTTGTATTTTTGGTCATTTTGATTTGATTATACATAAATCAAGTCGAACGTACAGAAGGGATGGTAACCACACGACGAGAGAGAGAGAGAGAGAGAGAGAGAGAGAGAGAGAGAGAGAGAACAATAATTCCTAATACCAAATATATGATATACTGTACATAAGAGAACCCTGATGAAAAGAAGTTCGCTATTTCTTCAATTTCTTAACAACTGACAACTTGATTTATACTGAGCCTAAAATACTAAGTCTACACAACACGAGTATTGTTGACATGACGTCATCAACCAGTCAGTATTAGCACTGACATTAAAGGAACCAAAAATCATCTAATATGATATATTAAGATTTACAAACATAGAATATTTAATATCTCAACATTAAATTGTTTTAAAAACCCATTTCGTTATTGACCGAGTGTGTTATTCAAAATCAGACTCTGAGAAAAGATGCCATTATTGCTTAAGTACATTGCTTTGAAATATACTCTTACCTTTATATACCGTTGGATTATGAATCTAGACTATATTTCCTGTCGTTTGGGCTCTCTCTAGCCATCCGCCAGCGCTCTCTATGAAATGCAAACAGTCTGGAAAAATGGAAAAAATATTTTAGTTTAAAGTACGAAACTGATAACATGTGGAATTTTTTAATAATAACCCACTTAATATAAGAAGGGAGACTTGTGATAGATTTGGCAGTTGTAACTGACTACACAAAATGATGATTCAACTCTCTGCTATTAAAGTGTATATATGAGAAATAAACCTTATGGATCCTAGATCATGCAGAAACTTTTTGTGTGGAGTGGGGCCACATCAGCACAATAAATCAAGTAGGTTAAGTATTTAAGTGGGAAGAGACTATTCGTTTGTAAGTATTTAAGTGGGAAGAGACTATTCGTTTGTAAGTATTTAAGTGGGAAGAGACTATTCGTTTGTAAGTATTTAAGTGGGAAGAGACTATTCGTTTGTAAGTACACTTAACAACCCGAGATTCTCCTGAATAAGTATGTCTTCAGTACTCTTATTAAGCAAATATACTGATACATGTATAAATGAGAGAGAGAGAGAGAGAGAGAGAGAGAGAGAGAGAGAGAGAGAGAGAGAGAGAGAGAGAGAGAGAGAGAGAGAGAGAGTTATGCGGTCTTTCGACTGGCCAGACAGTAGTGCATTGGATCCTTCTCTCTGGTTACATTTAATTTTCCATTTGCCTAAACACAAACACACACATACACCGAATAGTCTGGCCTATTCTTTACATATTCTCCTCTGTCCTCATACACCTGACAACACTGAGATTACCAAACAATTCTTCTTACTGCACTGTAATTGTTCAGTGGCTACTTTCCTCTTGGTAAGGGTTGAAGAGACTCTTTAGCTATGGTAAGCAACTCTTCTAGAAGGGCACTCCAAAATCAAACCATTGTTCTCAAGTCTTGGGCAGTGCCATAACCTCTGTACCATGGTCTTCCAATGTCTTGGGTTAGAGTTCTCTTACTTGAGGGTACCCTCGGGCACACAATTCTGTCTCAATTCTCTTCCTCTGGTTTTGTTATAGAATTTATAGTTTGTATAGGAGATATTTATTTTAATGCTGTTATTGTTCTTAAAATATTTTATTTTTCTTCGCTTCCTTTCCTCACTGAGCTATTTTCCCTGTTGGAGCCCATGGGCTTATAGCATCCTGCTTTTCCAACTAGGGTTGTAGCTAAGCAAATAATAATAATACATTGTCAGTGATCCCAACGCAATGTCTACTTAAGGTTGGTGAATATGACTGTACAACGGGCAATAAGATCAAGTCAAGAAGATTCTATACCACATAATAACATAAAACAAAGGATGTAAAGCTTTGGAGGTCTGACTGTGAAGCAAATGCCAGGTCATCCCATAGACGAGGAGGACTTTTTTCCATATAAAACTTGAACCAGAAATCATGTTACTTGCTTGGAAGGAAAGGTGGTGTGGCACAATTCAAGTTCATAAAAGGGAGAACTCGTAACCTATATAAAGAATAGGGATATCACCAAACAGTCTAATATTACCCCTAAGTGAAAGATATTATGTTTCGGTACAGAATAAAATTAATAATAGGCTATGTTCGCTTATTCTAGTTTATTGAAATAAAGGGTATGAAAAGACACTTCAAGACCTTAATATTTTCCTCAGAGAGAGAGAGAGAGAGAGAGAGAGAGAGAGAGAGAGAGAGAGAGAGAGAGAGAGAGAGAGAGAGAGAATTGCCAAGACTGGCGACACAGCACACTTATTTCATAACTTATTTCTCTCCAAATTTACGTAACTTATTCCAACACCACAAGAGACTAAATATTAACCTAATTCTACGAAACGAAAATGATGATAAAGTTCATATTTCACTTTATTTGAATGACAAAAGTTTAAAATAAGCAATTTTTTTTTCAGCGTAAACACTTGCAAAGCAAATGCGTAAAAAATTTGGAGCCATTCATAAATCAAGATCTTGAAAAGCGACTGCAGCTTGCACCAGATGACTATGGTTCGTCTCAAGTCTTAAAGATTAAAGCACCATCAAAACTCCATCTTAACCAACAGATTTTTAACGAATACAAAAACATTGTTCACCTCAAATTTAATATTTCCTTTGACAAATGATCTTATAAAATAAGTAAGTCAACATACTCCCCACCCAGGTAACATACACAAATCTCTCACTCTAATCTTATGGGGGATTTGCCATAAAATCCTGGGGGATTTACCACAAACTCTTAGGGCATTTATTACAAAATCCTGGGGATATACCACAAAATCCTGGTGATTTACCTCAAAATCTTGGCGATTTACCACAAAATCCTGGTGATTTACCACAAAATCTTGGCGATTTACCACAAAATCCTGGTGATTTACCACAAAATCTTGGCGATTTACCACAAAATCATTAAGGATTTATCCCCGAATCCCGTGGGGGTTTTAATCCCCAAAAAACCTGTGGGAAGATTGGCACAAAATTCCTTGGGGATTTATCAACGAATTCTGGAGTATTTAACCACGAACTATGGGGATTTAACTACGTAATCTTGGGATTTAACCCACGAATCCTATGAGGATTTAACAACATAACCTTAGGGAATTTAACTATAGTGCTCCCAAACGAAAGTGGCAGTCGAATGACAGTTCGTCTTAATATTTCGTATAGATTTCAAATAATTTCATACCTTCACGACCTCTCGGTGAGGATACAAGAAAACAATTTGCCCAGCTTGACATTTGCGGATTAACTGATTTAGCGAGTCGGACTAATCCTGTTCTTCTCTGAGAATGGGTGACCTCTAAAACTTATTCTTTTGATTCTTTCTGGGTTTTTTCTACCTACAGAGTTTTTCAGTACACTGGAATTTTTTGTAATCCTTTTAAACACATACACACAAACACGCACACATACAAATATATGTATATATATATACATAAATATATATATATATATATATATATATATATATATATATATATATATATATATATATGTGTGTGTGTGTGTGTGTGTGTGTGTATGAATATAATTTATATCACAAGCACAAGCCACACACACACACACACACTCACACACACACACACACACACACACACACATATATATATATATATATATATATATATATATATATATATATATATATATGTGTGTGTGTGTGTATATATATATATGTATATATATGTATATATATATATATATATGTATATATATATATATATATATATATATATATGTATATATATATATATATATATATATATATATATATATATATATATATATATATATAATGCCGTATATCATATTCACTCAGATAAAGATGTGAAATTAATAAAGGCATGTGAGCCTTGTTTTTAGATGCATTAGACACTTTTAATCTTTTCCAATTTCTTTTCCATTGGCCACCTGGGAGAAATAGCCGAAAAGGGAACTATATCCGGGATAATGACCGACGAAACTGCCCCACCTTTAAGACCTTAATCCATCCTCTGCTTTTGGGCTTCTCCAGATAAAATGACCGAAATATTCAAGATTCGATGCGAAAAAATAAGCTCTCAGCTGCCACTTTCATTTGGGAGCACTATAGGAGTCCTTGAGGTTTTAACCACAAGTTCCGGGGATATGACCACGAATCCTATGGAGTTTTAACCATAAAACCTTGAAGATTTAACATCGAATTCTTCGGGGATTTAACCACGAATCAAAAAGGGATCTAAACAGGAATCCTGCGGTGATTTAATCACGAACGCTGGGGGAAATCAAACCACGAGTCCCAGGAAAATCTAACCCGGAATCTTGCCGGGGTTTAAGCAAGAATCCTAGGGAGACTTAACTGAAAATCCTTGGGGAATTTAACCACAAATTCTGGTGAACTTAACCATGAATCCTAAGGAATTAAACCACGAATTCTGGAGGGATTTAACCACGAATTCTGGAGGGATTTAACCACGAATTCTGAAGGGATTTATCCACGGATTCTGGTGGGATTTAACCACGAATTCTGGAGGGAATTAACCACTAATTCTGAGAGGAATTTAACCTCGAAATCTGGAGAGATTTAACAGCGAATTCTTGAGGGATTTAACCATGAATCCTGGGGGATTTAACCATGAATCTTAAGGAGATTTAACCACGAATCCTTGGGGATTTAATTCCGACTCCTAGGGTAAGATTATTAACACGTTAAGAACAATAATATTGCAAAAACCCTTCTTTGACATCACGAAATATAACAAGTTAAACTATCTGTTTACAAGACCAGGCTCTCCATATACTGCTAAATTATTCAAAGCTATTGTTCTCTTCTATTACTTTTCCATGATTCTAAAACAAATCGACACATGGAAAATACGTTAGAGTTATAAAAAACTGTAGAACTTTAAGAAATAAAACACTAGCCGTGTTCCTCTGTAAACGACCTGGAACTGACATCATCAACATAGTTAACCAAACAGAAGTTCGTGAAACCAATGTACATTTTATATATTTGTTCGAATTATATACTAAATTAAAAATGGAGTTATTGCTTAAAAGTATCCACAAAATATACAATTCACAAATAATGAGAGTATTGAGTAATTGTGAAAATTAGAGGAAACCAACAGATTTGTATGATTTGGCAGTCAATGGAGAGAGTGTGGCGTCTTTTGTAAACAAACATGAAGGTTAACAATGTCTTTTTCCAAATGAAGAAAAGACGTTTTAGGAAAACAAATCGAAATTGTTGTGAAAACAGCTAAATTTGCCTCTGAAAACATTTTTAAACAAACAGTCGTTTCTCAAAAGGAAATTAATGTGTTTACGAACGATATAAAAAAAGACTATGAATTGGTAATAGAGATTTTCCAATAATTGGTATTAAAGCCACAAATAGTCTTAAATGTTCAGAACTGCTTCTAAATTAATAATAATATCGAATAACAATTACACCTATAATTAATAAGTAATTAAGTACATTTAATATTCAATCACTATATTAAAACTTAACTAATTGATTAATGACTTAATTATATAACTAGATTGAGCCCATAAATAGGAATGCCATCAGTATTAATTACGATTACATTAATATAACTTGATTACATCAGGAATTTTTATTTTTATTACAACGATAATAAGTAACTTGAATATATAATAAATTAAGAAATACATCAGTAATATATAAATTAAATACACCAGAAATGGACATATTAGTTCGCTGTATCTATAAATTAACTAAGTCCGATTAATTATTATAATTAGCATAAATCCCACAGGGCATAAAAAGATTTTACAATTGAAAAAGGCAAAACAAAATAACTTCAACTCTAACCAACATTATTCGTGGATTTAAATAGTCAAATTTGGTGGTCCACTTGGTCCAACCATCAACTCTCTCACCTGTCAGTCACACCTTAATGACAGATACTCAATCCCTCGACTACCCATAATATATATGAAGCTAATTAAATGTACATTATCGTTTTTATGACCTCATAAAATAGGTTACGATGTTTCAATGACTTTACACAGACATATAATGGAAGCAATCCTTTCTGGGTGGGGATACCTTAACGTGGTAAAAGGGTTTGCGTATCGCCATGAGCAGTAAAGCTGTACTAGTCAGGGACACATATACTAGGTTGGTTTGCTCTGAGTGAAGACAAACATCTCCTACCATTAATGAGCACTGGCCAGCATGATGATGAAAAATGGCCAGACCCCAGACATGAATAAAAACATGTCTGAAGCCTTTGTCCGGCTGTGGATTAGAAACAGCTGCATTTGTTTTATATATATATATATATATATATATATATATATATATATATATATATATATATATATATATATATACAAATGCAGCTGTTTCTAATCCACAGCCGGACAAAGGCTTCAGACATGTTTTTAATTATGTCTAAGGTTTGGCCAATTTTCGTCATATCTTTGCATTTTATTCAAACCAACGTCTTCTTATTAACAAATAAAATGGCTAATTTTTCTATAGATTTGAAAATTGCGATGTATAATCCTACCAATTAATGTATAAATAAATTTAGAATAAATTTCTAGTACCAACACTCAACTGACCTTTACACCTC
>NW_027168710.1:35000-45000 GCF_036898095.1 Palaemon carinicauda
TTTCCCTGTTGGAGCCCCAGGGCTTATAGCATTGTGTTTTTCTATCTAGGGTTATAGCTTAGTAAATAATAATAATAATACTATTAAGCCATATAAGAATTCAAGAGAGAGACAAATTACTATAATGGGTACAGAATAAGTTTCTATTGCTTGTACAGGTCAACTTAGATTCAAAACTTAGTAACTATTGAACTTTTGAAGTAGAATGTCCAAGAATTCCTGCAGAGCTTTGACGGTCGAGGGCGTGGGGAAATTCTGAACGGCTGCTACCTTCTCAGGGAGGGGATGGACTCCTTCAGGAGTGATACGGTGCCCTAAGAACGACACTTCGTTGGCGCCAAAGGTACACTTGTCGTACCGGACTACAAGGCCATTTTGTTGCAGGCGGTCGAGCACGATGCGCAGGTGACGGAGGTGTTCCTCTTTTGAGGAGGAGAACACAAGTATGTCGTCCACATAACATACACAGAAAGGGAGGTCCCCTAAGATGCCATCCATGAGACGTTGAAACGTTGCCCCAGCATTACGAAGGCCAAAACAGGAGTAATTGAAGGTGTATGTGCCAAACGGAGTGGTGATGGCGGTCTTGGGGATGTCTTCTGGGTTCATAGGCACCTGATAATACCCCTTCAGGAGGTCGAGCATAGAGAAAACCTTCGCTTTGTGCAGGTAGGAGGTTACATCGGCAATGTTTGGGAGGGGGTAGTGATCCGGTTCTGTTTGCATGTTCAGGCGCCTGTAATCCCCGCACAGACGGAGGGAGCCGTCTTTCTTCAGAACGATGTGTAAGGGTGACGACCATGGGCTGGAGGCTTTTGGCAAAGGCCCATTTTCTCCATTTCGGCGAACGTCTGTTTGGCGGCTGCCGTACGAGTCTGCGTTGACCAATCGTCGGTGGGCGACATCGACCAGAAGGTGGAAATGAGAGAGGAAATCCGCACCGAGGATTGGCATTGTGACGTCAGCAACGAGAAACTTCCAATTGAATTTACCGTTTCCGAACGATAACGTGAGGTTCTCGTAACCGTAGGTGGGTATCGCAGATCCGTTGGCAGCTAACAAGCGGACGTCGGCAAATGTAGACAGACTACGTTGTGCCTTGAAGAGTTTCCTTGGCAAAAGAGAACGACAAGCACCCGTGTCTACCAAAAATCGCACGCCCGTTCCTGCATCCTGTAAAAAGAAAAGATTAGAAACATGGGAGGCCACCGCCACAAGCGATGGCCTACTTACACGTTTTTTGGCCACTGACAATCTTTGGCACATTTCTTCGCGGTTGCCCCGAATCTGAAGTGGTAGTAGCAAAACTGCGGCGGATGGGAGGTGGTAAGTGGCTGTAGAGGTCGTTCGTTGGGGCGCGAGCGATTGGTGGGTGGTGGGCGGCTTTGTCGCCGCTTCGGCACGTCACAGGGTAGGCGTGCATGTCCTACGGCATTCATGTCAGCTTCGGTTGACGTTGAATAGGCATCCTCGTCGTCAGGGGTGGAGGCGTTGATGGAGGTCTTGAAGTGGCTGTCCATAAGGGCGTCGGCTTTTGTCATCAAGTCCTTTATGGGTAAACTATCGACATCGGGTATGGCAGCGCGCACAGGTTCAGGTAAACGGCGTATCCAAAGGGCACAGAGTAGGTTCACCTTACGAGGAGAGCCGTCTGCGGCAGGTTGAAGGCGAGCGATACTGGTCATTTCCCTGAGGGCAAGCGAAGCCCTTTGGTCCCCCAACGGTTGTTGCGAGAGCTGAAAAAGCTTTGCTATATGGGCGGCTGGCGACGGCGAGTACTGCTGCAGAAGGTATGATTTGAGGTCGTCATACGCTATTGGGGTGTCTCCTTGTTCACAAAGCCAGTCGGATATTTCTGGGAAGGTGTCCTCGGGTATCGCCGCGAGAACATAATCCGCTTTGGTGGTTGAGCGAGTCACGCCCGATACGAAAGTGGACTTTAGCGCGTTGTAACCAAGCGAACGCTTCTCCGCTAGCGAACGGTGAAAGTTTCAATGGAGCGGCCGCAGTGCCAACTGCTGGGGTAGAGTCCACCTCCGTCATATTACCAACGATGGAGGGGCGAGGGAGGTGGGGGTGGAAGGAAGTGGGAGCGAGTCGACTTCCGGGGTCACCAATGTGACGAGCCGAGAGAGGAGTTGTGAACTCAAAGGCAGATTGAAAACGACTGAGTTATTTATTAAGGAACACTCTTCTTTATATACAAAACCTCAAGGCAACAGGACATGACCTGTTCGAGAGACAGATAATGTTACTGAGCAAAACGGAGACATGATCATTCAGGTTCTTTTTAGTGCGAGGGAAGAGAGCAGATACAAGCATAATATATACAAAATAATTATGTACAATTGTGTGACACACGGTTGGTACAAGGGGCAAAAGGGATGGACGAAACAATCTATATAGTTTTCTTAAGATTAACATTGCCGGCGTCCATTCCAAGATCTATATGAAATAGATCCTATTTCTCATTAAGTGAAATAGAGATCTCAGCCTTTCAGATAATACGGAAAATATATCATAGCCTTGGTAACACGACTTTCTCTTATATTACCTTAATCACTGGGTCCAATTCTAATTCTTTTCTCTTACGCCAACCCATGGGTCGGTTGAGGTCTGAATACACTCGGTGCCCTTATGCAAGTGGGAGACAACCCACAATGCAGGTACAGTTGGCTTCATTAATTCCAGTACACTTTCCAGGATGTTAAGGATACGTCGCAGGTAGCGCTGTGTTTAGCAAAACAGAAACTGTTAGCAACTCTGCCTGTAAAACAAAAACAAAGTCTTTCAACTTGTAAACAAGAGGCCAAAAACATTTGTATTCATTTTACGAAGTGGCGTTGGGAAAATAATAATGTTCTCCTGTACAGACATAAGTAAAACATATTAAAGTACCTTTGATCCAGGGTTTACAAGCTATAACCACAACAACTATGTTTTACAGGTAACGTTGCAAATAGTTCATCTTTAGTTAGACAGCCTTATTGGCTACAATATACAGATATCAGACATCTCCTTTACAGGAATGAAGTAAAAGTTGAGAGGTTGGACAGCAGAATGGAAGCAGAATGATAGGTATTATTATTATTATTATTATTATTATTATTATTATTATTATTAAGCTACGACCCTGCTTGGAAAAGCAGGATGCTGTAATCCAAAGGGCTCCAACAAGGTAAATAGCCCAGTGAGGAAAGGTATTAAGGAAATAAAAAAACTACAAGAGAAGTAATAAACAATTAAAATCAAATATTTCAAGAACAGTAGCAACATTAAAATTGCCCTTTCATATATAAACTATAAAAACAAAAACAAAATTGGAAGCTAAATAAGATGGAATAGTGGGCCTGAGTGTACCCTCAAACAAGAGAACTCTACATTGGAAGACCATGGTACAGAGGCTATGGCACAACCCAAGACTAGAGGACAATGGTTTGATTTTGGAGTGTCCTTCTCCTAGAAGAGTTGTATATGTATATGCATGTATATGTATATGCATATGTCGATTGGAACTTCAACAAAACAACACTTAACAAAAAAAGCTTTAGTTTGAAGACAATGATAAGGTTGACGTTCAATAGCTAAAGAGACTAACGAGATGGCAAAATTTGAAATGGCAGGATGTGCAAAGGATATCGAAACCCACAAGATAGAAGTTAGGAGCGAATTCCCTGTGTATCTAACCATGTTAAGGAACACCTAGTAACTCTGTACTTTACTATGCTAAACACTCCCCAAGTTATTAATTGTTACAGTAGGATACAGAAGTTCTTACAACCTTCATCGCTGACATATGTACTGATATTCTTTTTGTGGAGAAAAAAAAAGAAAGTTGTTGCTAAGAACAGCAGACAAAGTTTATCAATCTACAATAAGAAAACTGCACTACATGACGTAATAAACCCAGAATGGCAGACAAAACTTTAATATAAATAAATTGAATATATTTATGCATATACAAAACAATAAAGAGTGCGCCTTATAAAGCAGACTCACCAAAAAAAACTTATAAAGAACCAGAGAATGAAAACGAAACCTCTTCAATATTAATATCACATTACTGTACTCAAAAAATATTTCTTATGTGTTCTTCAAACTATTGAAGATACACAGAAGAAATTTTATTTAAAAAAAAGAAACTTACTGTACACCATGATCATGCATAAATTTTCAGTGCAATTTTCACTCCCCTAACCATATAGTGAAACTTTTGGATCAGGAGAAAACAACAATAAAATTGGACTGTGTCCACAATGAAAGGTTTTTTTTCATGATTGTGGAACTTAAATGACTCTGGAATCAACTCTGAAATTAAACGTGTACAGAAGTTGCAAAGAAACTCTAAATAAGATATTATGAGGCAGTAAAAAGTAAAGAAAGTTTCATAGAAGACTAAGCTTGTAAAGGGAAACCTGGTAATTTTACACTTTACTAGGATAAGTACACTTTAAAAAAGCTGCCAATTTTATCATGCTACATAATAAAAGACTTTTTCACACACATGTATATATATATATAATATATATATATATATAATATATATATATATATATATATATATATATATGTGTGTGTGTGTATGTATGTGTGTGTGTCACCGTGACACACACACACACACATATATATATATATGTGTGTGTGTGTGTGTGTCACCTTGACACACACACACACACAGATATTTGGCATTCCAAGGAAGCCTTGACTCAGTTGGTGGTAGTAAAGTTGATACAGAACATGGAGATAGGAAAAGAGAAGGCAACTTTATGGCATTAGAATGATTTCTTGCAGAGTTCGATCCGGTTCTCAAAGACCACTTGGAAAGAAGCAAAGAGGGAGCTAAAGGAAGGGCTACATATTTATCTCCTTTGATACAAAATGAGTTCATAGTCGTGCTAGGTAATTCTGTGCGAGAAAAACTTGTGGGAGATGTCAAGGAAAGTAAGTACTATGGTGTTATTTGTGACTCGACTCCAGATATTTCACACCAGGATCAACATTCCTTAGTTGTTCGCTATGTAACAGTGAAACAAGGCAAAATTTCAGTGAGAGACCCGTTTTTAGGATACATGAACCTCGAGGTAAAGATGCTGAATCAATTGAGGAAGGAATTCGTACAGGATTACAGTCTTTTGGTCTGGACTTTAATAATTGCAGGGCTGTTTGCTTTGACAATGCTGGTGCCATGGTTGGGAGACACACACACGTTCAACGTCGACTATGTGAGAGAAACTCAAAAATTGTGTTTATTAACAGCAATAATCATAGTCTAAACTTTGCAAGTGTAGACACAGTTAAATCTGGTGTAGGTTCAATGACCTTTTTCAATATTCTCAACAAGATTTTTAATTTCTTCAGCCGAAGCACTGCAAGATGGGACACAATAAAAAAAAGCTACTGCTGTAACTCTCAAGAGTAGCACTGACACTAGATGGAGTTCTAGGGCAGAGGCCACCTGTGCCCTTCAGAGTACTAGAGGTCCTAGAAAGCATATCCTCATCAGATAAATTCTAAGCAGAGTGACGGGCAGACAGTGAGGCACTTTTGACAGGAATTCTTAGTTTTTAGTTTCTAGCATTTCTGTCATTTTGAACCCCAGTTTTAAGAAAATTTGATGTTGTTCAAAAACGCCTCAAGTGCCCTGAGATGACTTTCAAGGATGCATATGAAAAATTGCAAGCATTAGCCACATGGTTACAAGAGAACCGGGATACCAGTGCCCAGGAAGCAGTCATCAAAAGTTTAGAACTGTACAACAAGTGGGAAGTTGAAGTAGAAATAAAAAGAGTGAGACGACAAAAGTGTATGCCTGGGGAATTAGCCAGAAATGAACCACTCACCCCTCACACTGACATGAAAAGAAAATTCTGGTTGCTCTGGAAAGACTTGCTGGAGAAGAGCAGTCACGTAGTGCACGACTTCAGAGAGAGAGAGAGAGAGAGAGAGAGAGAGAGAGAGAGAGAGAGAGAGAGACTTTCCTGAAATTCTCTAACTTTTTGCTAATTCAGAATTTACTCAACGGTTGAAGTGAAGTTTGTTTAAAAAATAAATTCGTGCATTTTCTTGGGTTATACTTTCTTACTGTTGCCCTTTTCTGGAATGTAAATTGGATAAAAGCAAAATTTGAAATCATAATAAACCGTAGAATTGAAGAACTGAAAGACTTTCTTGTCCAACAAGCAAACAAGGTGGTTGGTTCTTCAAAGACAGATTCTGTATTTTGGATACAGTCAGTCACGGGCTGTAATCAATCTAAGTAATAGCTTCAGTATTTTTGAGCCAACGAATTTAAAGGATGTAACAGAATTAATGTTTTATAGTAGTTTTGCTGGTCATGACGATACACAAACTATTTCACAACGTGAAGGGATCTTCCCTCAAAAAGAATATATATATATATATATATATATATATATATATATATATATATATATATATATAAATTTATCATATATATATATATATATATGTATATATACATATATATATACATATATATATATACATATATATATATAGTGCATATATAATATATATATATATATATATATATATATATATATATATATATATATATATATATATATATATATAAAGTATACAAAGACTGAATAGCTAATAAAAAACGTTTGAATAGCTACTAGTAAATATATGAATTATACCAGATTGCTATACAGTTACCCAAATTATTATTCCGATATCAAATGAAATAATATATATATATATATATATATATATATATATATATATATATATATATATATATATATATATATATATATTATATATATATATATATATATATATATATATATATATTATATATATATATATATATATATATATATACACACACGAGTGAGTAAGGGAAAACCTAAGCCTCTCTCTCTCTCTCTCTCTCTCTCTCTCTCTCTCTCTCTCTCTCTCTCTCTCTCTCTCTCTCAGATGAAGTAAGCCGTGTCTTCAGTTAAGATTCAGAGAACAAAGGTGAGAAGCCGACAGGATCGAAAGACATCTATGAATTTAAACTAAAGTGACACAAAGCACCGGGACCTAAGAGGCCAATCAGCGCCCACGTGCAACAGGGGGAAAGCTCTGCACTTGCAATGCAACAACAACAACATTCAGACAAACTGAACAACAGATCCCAAGTGGAGGAGGAATAGAAGAAGATGGAAATCGGTGCTGAGATGCAACTCTGGCAAAGTCTACAATTGCAATACGACGCTGAGAGAGAGAGAGAGAGAGAGAGAGAGAGAGAGAGAGAGAGAGAGAGAGAGAGAGAGAGAGAGAGAGAGAGAGAGAGAATGTTTGATATAATTCAAAAGATCAGTGTTGGTGGCCTTCATAGGCCTATTTGAAATACTGAAGTTGCTAATTACTTTGACACTTTACTGCTCTAATAATATCAAGTTCTCTTGCTTGAGGGTACACTCGGACACACTATTCTATTTAATCTCTCTTCCTCTTGTGTTGTTAAAGTTTTCATAGCTTATATGGGAGATATTTGTTTTAATGTTGTTACTCTTCTTAAGATAATATATTTTTCCTTGTGTCCTTTCCTCACTGGGCTATTTTCTTTGTTGGAGCACCTGGGTTTATAGTTTCCTACTTTTCCAACTAGGATTGTAACTTAGCAAAGAATAATAATAATAATAATAATAATAATAATAATAATAATAGATGCAATTGGTGTTTAGCTCTACTATTAATATCTTTTGTTAAAACATCTGAGTCACTTTTTACATGAAATTTTATCCATATAGAGGATTTACCAGTGGCTATAATGGGAAATGTTATTATTATTATTATTATTATTATTATTATTATTATTATTATTATTATTACTACAATCCATGCTATAACCCTAGTTGGAAAGATAAGATGCTATAAGCCCAAGGACTCCAACAGGGGAAATAGCCCAGTGAGGAAAGGAAACAAGGAAATAAATAAACTACAAGTAAAGAATAAACAATCACAATAAAATATTTCAAGAACAGTAACAAGATTACATTAGATCCTTCACATATAAACTATAAAAACGAGAGGAAGTGAAATAAGATAGACCAGTATGCTCGAGTGTACCCTCAAGCAAGAGAACTGTAATCCAAGACAGTGGAAGGCCAGGGTGCAGAGGCTATGGCACTTCCCAATACTAGAGAATAATAGTTTGATTTTGGATTGCCCTTCTCCTAGAAGAGCTGCTAACTACTTTGAGCAAGACCATCATGTAGGCTACAATTTCACAACTGAACCAAAGTTAACTATTGAGAAATTCAAGCAGATTGACTAGTTATACATAGATCACCTGTATGTGACCTTAATTTAATCACCTGTAAGTGACCTGGATATAGAGCTTGTTGACTTTGAAAACATTTCATGAACGTTTTTATTTACTCATGAAATTATAATGAAATACAAAAAATGAAATTACTTTCTCCATCTGTTTTCTAAAGACGTAACATTCCATACCTCCTTATCAAGAAGAATGAACGAATAGGCTATAAATTGAGTAGTGCGTATGTGAGGGGGGGGGTACTGGTACCACCATCCTACCACCCTCTCCCTACCAACTCCCCAATGACAGATGATTGACAGGTCTTGGACAAATCGTGGGAAGGTGTGAGACAATAATATTCCCCCCGAGAGGACTTCGAAGAAACAACGCAGAGAAATGCATACATTAAGGCTGACTTAGATTTGCAGACAGAACGAAACAAAATATATTTGCGGACAATGTGAATAAAAGCGGTTGGAAACTCATGAATAAAACAAGTGTTCACATTGGCACCACTTCGTACCACTTCATGTGTTGACGCTGTTAATTAAAATGCCACATTTGACTCCACTCACAGCTTGTTCTAGCAAGCCAGTTGAAACTTAGTTGCTTCCTATGCTGTTAAGGTGACCTATATTACTACCCAGTGCATCCTGCTACTGTCATACTATAGTGTTCTGGGCCAAGGCATGAGGTCCTCTCATGGATTATTGGTCCTCCGTAGTTCTCTATTCATGGTCACCTCTTTTAGATCTTGGTACCTTCTGCTTCCCTCCCTCCCTCCCTCCCTTCAGGTCTTGTGGTCTCTCCAACTTATTTTCAACACCCTCCTCCTCCTCCTCCATATCCACATTTCGAATCCTTGGCAGAGGCTTCTTGTCTGTTGCTTTTACAGTCCAGGTTTTCAGAACTGTATAATGCTACACTCCATGTGAAACATTTTACAAATCCTTCCTTCAGTTCCATTTTGAGTTTTCCCGTCATGATTATTATTATTATTATTATTATTATTATCATATCCAATTAACCTATTGCGCCGAGAAGGATAGCAAGATTAACATTCATTGTTTAAAGATGAACAGCAATAGCTATAACTTATGTTTTTACTTCCCCTGAACTGAATGTAGTAATTATTGAAGAACATTGAAATAATAAGACAAAAATCTAAAGTAGATGTGCAACAAATCTAAAATACCTTTGAATCTATATATTTTCTTTTAATCGTATCAAAGACTGAACTGCCATACTATTCCTTTGAACACAAAACAAATCAGTTACAAAATCTATAGCAAACTTATATCTGAACTGAAGGATTCATTTCTACAAAAGGTGTCAAAGAGAATGGTAAATTAACCCTAATATAGTATCTATCAATCTTGGCATTGGTGTGTTTTAAGTTTGGTTTCGGTTTGGTTTGGTTTGAGTTTGGGTTTGGCTTGGTTTTAGTTTAGTGGTTTGGTTTTGGTTAAAGTTTGGTGGTTTGGTTTTGGTTTTGGTTAAAGTTTGGTGGTTTGGTTTTGGTTTTGTTTTAGTTTTGTGGTTTGGTTTGGTTTTGATTGGGTTTGGGTTTGGCTTGGTTTTAGTTTAGTGGTTTAGTTTTAGTTTAGTGGTTTGGTTTTGGTTTTAGTTTGGTGGTTTGGTTTCGGTTTTGTTTTAGTTTGGTAGTTTGGTTTGGGTTTGGCTTGGTTTTAGTTTAGTGGTTTGGTTTTGGTTTTAGTTTGG
>NW_027168710.1:52500-57500 GCF_036898095.1 Palaemon carinicauda
TATATATATATATATATATATAAGGTCAGTCTCTAGGGCATTGTCCAGCTCAATAGGGCACTGTTACTGTCCCTTGCCTCTGCCATTCATGAGCGTCCTTTAAACCTTTAAAATCTTTAAAGAAATCAGTTAATACCATCGGTGGCAAACTGAGAATCCAACAGCAAAAAGGCGATTATATCAACCGAATAAAAACCCTTGTCCAGGATGCAATTCTAAAACTCAGCCTTGATTGCCACTGTGTCACAAAACTAAAACCAACCGACAAATGATGAAGATTGAGCTGCTGCTTAATTCGATCCAGCATCCCAAAAAGTACCCTCCACCAAAAGCTTCTCGCTGAGGTCCTCTCCAAACGGTCTATTAAATTTCTTATTCCTGATCTAGATATTAATCTTTTGCACCGTCGTTCAGTTAGTTAATTGGGTATGTTGCTTAAGATTTCTCATAAATCTGACCAACCATTGCATTCAGATCTTCCAAAACATTGCCATCCTGTTTGTAGTACTAGGCATGCAGTTAATTATAATAGTCAAGCCTTTCCCATCATGAGGCTCAATACTATACAGTATTCTAGAAGTTTTATTCCAACTGTTTCTAAGTTGTGGAATGATCTTCCTAATTGAGTAGTTGAATGGGTAGAACTTCAAAAGTTCAAACTTACAGCCAATGTTATGTTGAACAGACAAACGTGTCTTTTTATAGTTTATATATGAAATATCTGTTTTAATGTTACTGTTTTTAAAATATTTTATTTTGACTGTTCAATATTTCTCATAGCTTATTATTTTCTTTATTTCCTTTCCTCACTGAGCTACTTTTTCCTGTTGGAGCACTTGGGCTTATAGCATCTTGCTTTTCCAACTAGGGTTGTAGCCAATAATAATAATAATAATAATAATAATAATAATAATAATAATAATAATAATAATGAGCAGTATTGTTACCCGGAAAAAACAAACAGCCAAAAAACTTTAGGCCCAAGAGAGCATTACCATCTGTCAAGTCGATAAGACTACCACAGCGATCTAGATGTAATCCTTTCCCATAACAGCAAGTTTCACCTGCTCACACCCCTAACCCTACAGACTACACGTAGAGGAATGATGATAAAAGCATCCAAGCTGGGAACACTGCAAGCAACACGATCCATCTGCTTCCCATCACCCCCAACCACGGTCTTGGTTACCTCTATGGTAATGTTAAGACCCATAAAGATGGAAACCCAGTTTGTACCTCCTTTCTCTCCAATTGAATGACGGAACCAATGGGTTCTTTTCAGGTGGATACCTTCTTCCCCTTCCGTCACTTTCTTCCTTTTCATTTGACCTATAGAGGCTGAGGTGCCTCTTAAAACAAGGGAAAAAAAGAAAGCTGAATTGCCAATAAACGACACTGGGGGATTATCCTTATCCCACATCCCAAACCACCAAAAAATAAAAGTCGCAGATTATCCCATATCCTAAATCACCTACAACAAACCTAAACATAATCTAAAACACCTACGGCTACAAGTGTGCAAGAGCCCGTGCAAGGCCGTAAGGGCCAGGAAATCTGCAACAACAAATCAGCCAGTGCCCCGCCCTTACCTATCAGGGTATCAGCTCACCAGAAGAATCAACATGTTCCTTACCCCTTACATACTGAATAATCATAGTATGCAGTCATTTGCTGATTTCCATACCAGCATACGAGGCTCTTAGAAATACGGGGACATTACATCCATGGACGTAGAGTACTCTCAACGTGACCACAGCCCTTATGAGGAATTGTGTTTACAAGGACCATAATACATACCCACTCAGTGTTCCATACATTTCTCGAGATTTGTACAAAACAGTCCCTTTCCCCTCGAACAGAAGACAATCATACATCCAAAAGGACAGCATCCACCATGGGGTCCCTATTTGGAATTCGTTTTGCAAACTTTTATATTGGCATTGTTGAAGAGCAGGTTTTATTAAGGATTAACAAAGCAGATATTTACGTCAGGTACTGAATGTTGATAATACCTTCAGGGTTGTGGTGTCCTATTGGAAATATCCCTGTCTGGTAATTGCCACACTGGGGTTCGAGTCCTACTCAAACTTCTTAGTTCCTTTGGCCGCTGCAACCTCACCCTCCTTGTGCGCTAAGGATGGGGGGTTTGGGGGAGCCAACAGGTCTATCTGCTGAGTCAACAACAGCCATTGCCTGTCCCTCCCTGGTCATTGATTGGGTGGAGAGGGGGTTTTGGGTGCTGATCGAATGTATGTATTAGTAATGTATATATATATATATATATATATATATGTATATATATATATATATATATATATACAGTCTCCAGGATATTGTCCTGCTTGCTTAGGCTATGTCACTGTCCCTTTCCTCTGCCATTCACGATTGCCATTTAAACCTCTTAAATCCTCAACCCTTGAAGACGTCAAGTAACTCCTATGTTTAAGTGGTGCAAGTCTCTCCGTTTCACCTCCGAAAGAAGGCTACATGGACGCCTTTCCTTCATCAGTGACTTTGTAAGAATCCTTAACCACAGATTTAATCTCAGTCTTTGCTTTAAGGGTGAGATCGAGTACCCAGCCAAGTAACTGTATAAAGAGACAGCTGTGAAGGCTTACATCAAGGGGGCCTAATGGCATTGCTCACCGTGGAAGACCACCCATGACGATGTTAAATGAATGATTTTGTATAAATTAAAACAATCAATGGATGTTGACGTCTCCTTCACAGAGACTGTAATTCCTGACTGAAACTTCCCTTAAGACTATCATGACTCATAATGACAGAACAATGAAACATGGTAAAAGTTTGATCTCTCTCTCTCTCTCTCTCTCTCTCTCTCTCTCTCTCTCTCTCTCTCTCTCCAGATCATATTCCAGAAGTTGCATACCAAACTTTTCGACTGGGCTCCCCAAGGCACTAAAAGTATTGGAGTACCCAGGCATACATGGCTGAGGACTATGAAGTGTGAAGTAGGATACGATAAATGGAGAAGTATTGATTGAAAAGCTCAAGATAGAGACGACTGGCGAAATCTAACCGAGGCCCTTTTCGTCAATAGGCGTAGGAGATGATGATAATGATGAAGAGTTTGGTATGCAACTTTTGGAATATGATCTCATGATTAGAGAGAGAGAGAGAGAGAGAGAGAGAGAGAGAGAGAGAGAGAGATGATCTCATAATTACAGAGAGAGAAAGAGAGAGAGTGGGAGATATGATCTCATAATTACAGAGAGAGAGAGAGAGAGAGTGAGAGATATGATCTCATAATTACAGCGAGAGAGAGAGAGAGAGAGAGAGAGAGAGAAAGAGAGAGAGAGGGGGGGAATATGATCTCAATTACAGAGAGAGAGAGAGAGAGAGAGAGAGAGGGAGAGAGAGGGGGATATGATCTCAATTACAGAGAGAGAGAGAGAGAGAGAGAGAGAGGGGGATATGATCTCAATTATAGAGAGAGAGAGAGAGAGAGAGAGAGAGAGAGAGAGAGGAATATGATCTCATAATTAGAGAGAGAGAGAGAGAGAGAGATAAGATCTCTTAATTATAGAGAGAGAGAGAGAGAGAGAGAGAGATAAGATCTCTTAATTATAGAGAGAGAGAGAGAGAGAGAGAGAGAGAGAGAGATAAGATCTCTTAATTATAGAGAGAGAGAGAGAGAGAGAGAGAGAGAAGAGAGAGATAAGATCTCTTAATTATAGAGAGAGAGAGAGAGATAAGATCTCTTAATTATAGAGAGAGAGAGAGAGAGAGAGAGAGAGAGAGAGAGAAATATGTTTCTCCTAATGAAATCAGCAGCAGCTGAGTGCTTCGGTGAGTTCTATGATTGAACATTTATGGTTGTGAGCGAAAGATTGTGAGAAATATCGTACAGTTCAATTCGCATTTCCCGTTGTGATAAGACTTTTCCATTTATTTTCGTCTCCTTCAGAAATTTACAGCAAATGACAGCAAAAGCTCACGAAGGTACTGTAGACCCACCGAGGAAGTATTGCAGTCCACACCTGCAAATTTTCTTAGGTCGTCAACCCATCGTCTTCTCTCTCTTCCCCGGCTTCTTTTGCAATCTTTAGGAATCCATTCCGTTATTCTTAATGTCCATCTATTATCTGTCATTCTCAACATACGTCCTTCCCAACGTCTATTTCCTTTTCTTACATGTTGTTAGAATATCCCCCTCTACACTAGTTTGCTTTCGTATCCATATATATATATATATATATATGTATATATATACATATAGAGATATATATACGTATATATATACATGCATATATATACATAATATATATATATATTATATATATACATATATATATATATATATATATATATGTATATATATATATATATATATGTTTATAAATAATATATATATATATATGTATATATATGCATGTATATATATACGTATATATATCTCTATATGTATATATATATACATATATATATATATATATATATTATATGTATATGTATATATATAATATATATATATATCATATATATCAAGGACGGATCTAGAGGGGGGGTTAACGACGTCCTAACCGACCCCCCCCCCCCCCCGCCTCAAATTTTGAAAGGGCCCTTTCGAGTTTTCAAGGTGCCTTCTTGAGACCATTAAAAAAGCGAAGTAGTAGCCTATATTCTAAAAAGTAGACAACTGTCATGACACAGTTGACACAGTTTATCACGGTAATGATTATAAACATGAGCTGATAGACTTCGAGAGCCACCTCGTTATGTCGGACACCTGGGAAGTTCCCAGGCACGGGAAAATCAACAGAGGGCCAGCGAGAAGCCAGGAAGATCGCTGATCGGACAACTATGGCTTATCTTTCGATGTTTTAGCCGACAAAATGCCACGTAAGGATAGAGTAAAGAGCGTTGAAAAGGCGCTGTTAGAACAAGATGCCAAACGATGCAGGAAAATTCACTCGTTTTTTTAGGTATGTCACAAAACGTCTTTTATATTTATATTTTGATGAATGAAATAATGGTAT
>NW_027168711.1:5000-7500 GCF_036898095.1 Palaemon carinicauda
TGTGTAACATTCTGCTTTTATTCGCCTACAAACGTGCGTTTTGTGCACGTACATGCTGTGTGTATGTATACACACATGTATATATATATATGTATATTGCCTTGAAAGGTCGAGATAAAACGCACGTTTGTAGGCGAATAAAAGCAGAATGTGTAAAGCAGAATGTTACACAATAATAATAACAATAATAATAATACGTTATTGAAGAATAATGCCCTGTGACTTCAATTGGCTGTTTTTCTACAATTTTGGGAATACGTAATCCTTAATAATAATAATAATAATAACAATAATAATAATTAAAATAACAATAATAATGCTCTGTAATGCGTCAGAACCAGCTAGGAACAAAGACAACATAATAAACAGTTCAACGTGTAGAATCCCATACGACAAATAGGAAAAGATCAAGAAATAGACGAAAGGGAATATTGATAATAAAGACAAATCTGATGGCAGTAAGGGAAGAGGAATTAGGAATCTAGTCCGATATACTTATACTCTCTCTCCGCATCGTGTTTTTTGAGGTTGGGAAACACGATCTCTCTCTCTCACTCTCTCTCTCTCTCTCTTCTCTTCTCTTTCTCTCTCTCTCTCTCTCTCTCTCTCTCTCTCTCCACATCTGTTTTTGAGGTTGGAAACACAATCTCTCTCTCTCTCTCTCTCTCTCTCCTCTCTCCTCTCTCATCTCTCTCTCTCTCTCTCTCTCTCTCTCTCTCTCTAGGCTGTTATTAGGTTATCTACGTAAGATAATGGAAGAAAAAATTTCCGATGCATTTCGAATAAAGTAAAGGTATTGCGTATAACGAAATAACTACATTCTTTATAATAAAAAGGCAAATCATTTTAGTGTTCATTATATAAAAAAACAAATTTCGAAAAAATAACAAAAGCGTTTAATATTGTTCATTAAGGTTTAGTCTCCCTCTCGTCTTTCCCCCAGGCCTATCGGTCTCTTGTTTGCGGTCTGTCAGCCTATACCATTGTAAAGAGGTTTGCTGTTATTCCCCAAAAGGGGCATTTTTTCCCCAAGATGTTATTTCCTGTTGGCTCTCACACATTCAAAGGAAATACTGTTAGCTGAGGTTATATTTCAGTTCATTTAGTATTCTCTTACAACACTTATAAGATATATATATATATATATATATATATATATATATATATATATATATATATATATATATATTTAAATATATACATACATACATGTACGTGCATGCGAGCCCGTTGTTAGGGGAATAAAAAGCAGAATGGCTCTCTCTCTCTCTCGCCTCTCCTCTCTCTCTCCTCTCTCTCTCATCTCTCTCCTCTCTCTTCTCTCTCTCTCTCTCTCTCTCTCTCTTTATAAACAAAATAGCAAATAAATGGAACAGACTTTCGACGGATGCAAATTTAAGAATAAGTTAGACAAGATCATAAAAACTGTAAATGACATAAATTACGGAGGTAATATTCCCTATAAAATTGCATTTATTAGTTATAAAGAAAAGGGTCATCCAGCGTTAAATACGCTACCCACACATATATATATATATATATATATATATATATATATATATAATATATATATATATATATATATATATATATATTCAGCAACATAAGATATTTTAGAGAATGTTTTTCATGGCATATATATACATATTTTTTTAAAATTTCCTTCAATACGCCATATTTGTAAAAAATGAACAAAGTGTCTATGAAATTGTCTTAGCACGCAAAGCTATACAAATCTGTAATTAAAAGTGGAAATGGATATCTTCGTTCGCTATAACCTAGGGGGACTATGACTGCCCCCCCCCCCCCCCCAACTCACAAAAGGGGGGAGGTAAGAATGGGTGCAGCTATGCGGGGGGGGGGGGAAGAGAGAGAGAGAGAGAGAGAGAGAGAGAGTCGTGAAGGAAACAAAGACGAAAAATGTCTGACTCGCTTTATAGTTAATTTGCGAAATTAGAACAAAGCATTTATCAAATCTTAAAATATTAGGTTTAATATCTTAACATTAATGAAATTACGTAAAAAAAACATTAATACTTTTCATGAAACAATTTCTTCCGAATATATATTCTTTGTTTAATAGCACCTAGGAATACAAAAACACATAATTACGATGTTTTCGATATATTCCGGGGGTTAGATTTTTAGGCAAATTCAGCAAAATAATATTCGTGATTCATGCGCCGATTCGTCCTAGTATGTAGTTTGTTGAGACAAGCATTTACAAATTTCGTTCATTCATTATTTCATTCTGTTAAAGTTCCTGTGAAAAACTCGATAGGCGATCGCGAACCCTGTCCCAGTATGTAGTTTGTTGGGACAAGCATTTACAAATCTAGTGAATTTTATATTATTTCATTCTGTGATCATTTCCCTTGAAAAAAAAAAAAAAAAAAAAAAAAGCCGATTTCGGACATTTTTCCTACTCGATTTTCGGGCGGTCCAAGGACTGTCCCCACAAACTATGAATATTTTCTATTTTAGAAAAATAAATGATTAG
>NW_027168711.1:15000-27500 GCF_036898095.1 Palaemon carinicauda
CGTCTTCTGCCTTTAGAGGAGCGACTGTGTACCAGTGGAGCCACTCAGACAGAAGTGTACGTAACACAAATATGCTCAAGGACACAAAATATCAAAGATACTTATAATTTTTCTAACATGAGGGATATAGTTTCAGATCAGCGAACCCTGGCAGAGCAATGTAAGATTATTAGCTTTATCTTCTGCGAGTATTTGTGAATATTTCTGAATTAAGGAAAAAAAACCAGCCTTTTTGGAGTAAGATTTTGTATATAAATGCCAAATTTTGGTTGTTATTTTTTTTTGATAACTACTAGAGTTTGTTTTATTACTGGTACATGTTCACAAAATAATGTCTTGTATACGTTAAAAACCTGTTATTCTTACCTTTGTGTATATAATGTATTGTATTGCCAAGTGTAGTATTTTGCATTTATTTGGACCAGAAGTAAATAATTATTGCAAATATGAGCTGTATATGTTGTGGTCAATAAAATATCTATCTATCTATCTATCAATCTATGTTTGGTAAGTCTCATAAACAGGTCACTTCGCATTCTTCAACTAATAATAATAATAATAATAATAATAATAATAATAATAATAATAATAATAATAACAATAGCCTGTAATAATGATGTGTCTCGTATCAAGTATGTAAAAAACAGCTATTCAGATGGAACGTTGTTTCACGAAAGGCAGTCATACGATGTTACTTAATGAGAATAAGTCACTTCTAAGAGTTTTCACTTAAAAAACCAACGCTTCTACTTATAAACCGACAAATCCACTTAGTACACATCTCTTAAGAGGGACAATGGGTCTCACATTTGCAGAGAATCGACAGAAAAAGTTCTTGATACTTTTTCTTAAATCTGGGAAATAAACGAAAAAGTTTGATAAAAAATGGGTCTAACTTACTTTACCATTAGGTTCACATTTCCTATTTAAATATTATTGTTCAGTAGATCATAATGTATAGTTCCATAGTAATTGAAAGCTATCAAACAAAACTTTTGAACAAATAAAAATGTCATCTTATTAATGTTCACAATGTATGTAATATTTGGAATGGGTAAATGGTGTAAAAGAATTTAGTTTGCGGTATATTCTGTCCGGCAGATTTCAAATTGTTCGGGCAGACCGAGGCGGTTGAACCGGTGGCACTTTGGAAGCGTTTGTATGTTGAAGAGGCTGACACGATTCTCTCTTCATTTTTTTTTTATGAAAGATCTATTGTAACGTTGTTGCTGATCTTAAGATGTTTTTCTATATATTATTACTTTACATATATAGTTTATTTTTCCTTATTTCCTTCCCTCACTGAGATATTTTCCTTGTTGGAGCTCTTGGCTAGTAGCAGCACCCTGTTTTAACAACTAAGTTTGTAGCTTTACCTACCTATATACAAGCAGTTGGATAGAGAGAGAGAGAGAGGAGAGAGAGAGAGGAGAGAGAGAGAGGAGAGAGAGAGAGAGAGAGAGAGGAGAGAGAGAGCACTCCAACAAGAAAAGTATCTCAGTGAGGAAAATGAATAGAGAAGTAACGATATATAAAAAAGTAGAAAATATATTAAGACCAGTAACAATTTCAAATGTGAAACAAGGCTTCTCTCACCGACTCAACAGAAAGCTTATTTGCAACAATTATGAACTTCTGAAATGTCACTGGTAATCTCTTGGACTGGGGTTCGAGACCTGGTGAAGCTCGATAGTCTCTAGGAGGTTGTGTCTGCAACCTAACCGACTCTATGAGCAAGGGGAGCCTATGGATCTAGCCATTGCCTGGGCCTCCCTTTTCCTAGCTTGGGTGGAGATGGTTTAAGGCGCTAATTCATGTGTGTATAAGGAGGATTATTCCACAGTCTGATCGTAGATGGAATGCCTAGTTTTCTACCTTAAGAACAGCATAACAGATTGCAAAAGAAGCAGGGGGAAGGAAGAGAGGAAGATGGATTGACGAGCTAAGAAAACTGACGGTATAGCCTTTCATAAAAGACCATAAACAGACGAAAGTGGAAGGACATGTCTGAGGCCTTTGTCCTTGCAGTGTAGTAGTAACGGCTGATAATTACGATGATAATGATGAACAGCCATGTAACAGCTATGTCAGTCTCGTGAATTTTGCTATAAGATATAAATATAATTAATGTAAAATGACTTATATATACACTTTATATAACTGGAATCAGCTGTTGGTAAGACAGTAAATTTGAAATTATACAGTTAACACCATCAGTCTCTCTCTCTCTCTCTCTCTCTCTCTCTCTCTCTCTCTCTCTCTTCTCCCTCTCTCTCTCTCTCTCTCTCTCTCCCTCTCAACTCACAAACTTAGTGGCCATACAATAATTCATGTTAGAGCAGTGACTATCATTGTTATTTTCACCACAAAGTCATATACAGTTTCCTTCACTTTACCATGAAATCGTTTGGCTGAGATAGACCTATTAACATATAAATCTTCTGAAGGTTCCTTGTAATATGAGACCAAATAAAGGCTCACTAAAAGTAAGAGGCTGATTTGATCCAAGTACAAGCAAGAGCTAGAGAAAGAATACTGATGGAATAATGATGGGAATAACACTAAGAGACAGAAACAGAACAACAGCTATACGCGAGGCAAACTAAAGTAGTGGACATTCTATCATGTAAGAAAAGAAAAGGACATAGGAAGAGCATATAATGAGATAAAAGATGGACAAAAAGAATGACAAAATTGGTCCCTAGAGATGATAAAAGAAGCAGGAAGAAAGAGAAGACTGGATTGACTGAACTAGTGACGGCTAATTTTATACATACATACATACACACACACACACACACACACACATATATCTTATATATATATATATATATATATATATATATATATATATACATATATATATATATATATATATATATATATAATATATATATATATATATATATATATATGTGTGTGTGTGTGTGTGTATACAGTATATATATCTGCGTGCATGTATGCGAGAAATTATAAATATCACTTTGGATACAACGTGGTTGAAAGTACGTTTAATATAATACACACACATACACACACACTTAAATATATATACATATATATACATATATATATATATATATATATATATATATATATATATATATATATATATATATATATATATATATATATATATATACAAACATATATATATATATATATATATATATATATATATATATATATATATATTATATATATGTATAATACCTCAATTATACTACTTTTCATGCGATTTCAGTTTTATCAACAGTATATATATTTGAATTGCAAAATTATGTAGTTATAGAACGACAAGTTTTTGCAGTCTATCAATAATACCTCAAGACTTTATCACAAAACGTTTCTATTAATGGTATAATTTTGTTTAAACACCGAAAACGTTGACCTACACGTATCGTATAATACCTATTGCAGGTTTGACTTAATGGAAACCAGAGGCAAATTGCAAAACGTGCAATGTATTATAATATGTATTATAAATAAAATATGATCTAGTTTTAAGATGTCAGTGCCATTTACCGCCAAAATGTTACTGGTGTTGTCAACACCAGTAACATTATCGGTTGAACCTCCCCACCACGCCCCACCCGACAGATCCCCAGACACAAGCACCAGACCGACTTCCCGCTTTTTTTTTTTTTACCTCGTCTCTACCGTGCCCCTAGCTCCAGGCCCCTGCTTTACGGACAAGAGTCCGAGGTCAGGAGGCCTGCAGGCCTTGCACCTTCAGTGCAGGACTGCAGTCTGCAGGTCGTTCTAAAACGAACACCCACTTGCCATGCAGAAGGATGACCAGCTCACCAACCCCCTTATCCCTCATAAGCGCGCCGACATACATCTTCCCGCGTTGTTTTCCCGGCTATTTCTTTTTTTTCTTTTTGTAACTCGTCCCTACCGTGCGCGCTAGCAACAGACCTCTGTTTTACGGACAAGAGACCGAGGCCAGGAGGCCTGCACCTTCAGTGCAGACTGCACTGCAGGTCGTTCAAAAACCAACACAACCTTGCCTTAAAGAAGAATGCCAGCTCACCAACCCCCCTATCCCCCATTAGCGCGCCATGCCACTTCCCGCGTTTTTTTCCCCCCGGCGATTCTTTTTATTTTTCTTTTAAATTCGTTCAAACCGCTAACACTAAGGCACCCCCCCCCAACTCCCAACAACACATAAGCCCCGGTGTGCTCCCCATCTTTCCTTTGATGAGTGAGGAAAGGAAGTAAGGAAATAGACTACATGAGAAGTAATGAATAATTATTATAAACTATCTTAAGATCAGTAACACCTTTTAAATAGATCTTTCATATATAAACTACGAATAGAGCCTTATATTAACCCGTTTTTAACATAATATTCGTTGCAAGTTAGAACATTGAAGTTCCACCAATTCAACTGCCTGATTAGATTAATTCTTATAGTCTATGATTATAATATAAAGAACTACATTCCTATAGCCACCAACTTACTAAAAACAAGTATTAATATAGTGTAGCACCAACAGCATTATATTTTCTTGTATCTAGTGTACGTGATCCGTCAATATTGAGTGCTAAATTACTTATACAGTATAATGCACACACACATCCCCTCTCACCAGAATATAACTACTTCCTCTCCCCCTTACCTAAGGATGGGGAGAGACAGATTAGTTACACACACACACACACACACACACACACACACATATATATATATATATATATATATATATATATATATATATATATATTACTGTATATATATTTATATATACAGTGCTTCAGGGTACACTCAAGTACCTATTACTTGAGAATAATAATAATAATAATAAAAATAATAATAATAATATGATTATAACTATCATTTATTATTATTTCTATATAATTTTACTATCAGTTTCATTGTTTATTATTAACATCATTGTTGCTGTTGTTGTTATACTATGATCGTGTTATTATCATCATATCACCATTGTTATTTGGTTGCAGTTGTTATTATCAATAACATTGTTATCAAATGTTGAATGTGCAAGGCTTTTGTTCCAAAGACTTCCCCAGTGAACAGTTTAAAGTTAAACCATTTTAACAGACAAATTTTGAAATTGATTTTGTTTAATATAAAGAGTAAAATAAATAATACAACAAGATAAGTATTTATTAGACAGAAGATAGATTTTTATGATTTTCTGAATAGCCAAACAGATCGAGCTACGTGACATGTAGCAGACACACATGTTCAGTGGCTACTTTCCTCTTGGTAAGGGAGAAGAGACTCTTTAGCTATGGTAAGCAGCTCTTCTAGGAGAAGGACAGTGTTCTCTAGTCTTGGGTAGTGCCATAGCCTCTGTACCATGGTCTTCCACTGTCTTGGGTTAGAGTTCTCTTGCTTAAGGGTACACTCGGGCACACTATTCTATCTAATTTCCTCTCTTTCTTGTTTTGTTATAATTTTTATAGTTCATATAGGAAATATTTATTTAATGTTGCTATCCCTAAAATATTTCATTTTTCCTTTCCTCACTGAGCTATTTTCCCCTGTTGGGGCACCTGGGCTTATAGCATCCTACTTTTCCAACTAGGGTTGTAGCTTAGCAATCAATAATAATAATAATGATGATGATAATAATAATAATAACAAGACATCTGCGTAACTTCAAGACAGATGGTATTTCGACAGACAAGGTGTTTTTATAATCTGTCTATCACTATGTCTCTGAATTTTCTTGTTTCATTTTATCTTTCTTTTCGATTGCAGAGTCGTAAGCAAGCGATTGCTTCACAAAATTCTTTCCAATTATCGAGGTTTCTGCGCTCAACGGCTATTTGTATGGAGAGGAAAATTATGGTATAGGCCTATACTCGGTTATTTCAACCTTTGTATCCACGGAGTCGGTGGCCCTAAAACACACACACAAACACACAAACACACACACACACACACACCATAATATATATATATATATATATATATATATATATATATAATATATATATATATATATTAATATATATATATATAATCCCTTCTTGAGTGAGGATACCCTATCATGGTGAAAGGGTTTTGTGTAACGCCGTGATCAGCAAAGCTGTACTACTCAGGGCCACCCATACTATGTTGGTTTGCTGTGAGTGATCAGACAAAAATCTCCCACCATCAACAATCCAGACTGGCCAGCGGGGTGATGAAACTGACCCAGCCCTACACATGAATAAGGACATGTCTGAGGCCTTTGTCCTGCAGTGCTTGGGTAATTATAATAATAATAATAATAAGAATAATAATTACTCAGATTCATTATACCATTTCAAATTATATCCAGGAAGTTGAATCTACTGAAGGTTTTATAAAACTCTAAAACAATTCTGGTCTATTCAAAAGCCATTATTCTTGATATATATATATATATATATATATATATATATATATGAAAAATACGATTTATATATATATATATATATATATATATATATATATATATATATATATATATGAAAAATACGATTTTTGAGTATTCACTAATTTGGAGACTGACAGAAAATGTTATCGAGGAGAAGAATATACAGGATATATATATGTATATACACACACACACACACACACACATATAATATATATATATATATAATTTATATATATTATATATATATATATATGTTTGCTTCATGGAATAGATTAATGTTCAAAACTATTTTTGTTTTAAGCAATACCAACATTTCTATCCATATTCTGTGAGAAATGTATCATAAGTATAGAGATTAAATTACTCTTTTTTTCCGTAATCATCATCACTAGCCGTAGTCATTCCTCTGCAGGACAAGTCCTCAGATATGCCCTTCCACCAGCACATTTTCTTAGCTCGTCAATCAATCATCTCTTCCTTCTTCTGCTTCTTTAATCAATCTCTAAGGACCCATTCTGTTACTCTTAATGTCCATCTATTATCTGCTATTCTCATCATACATTACTCCAACATGTTAGACTATCCTCTACTGTAGTTTGCTCTCGTATCCATGATGCCCTTTTTCTGCTTCTTAGTGTTAATCCCATCATTATTCTTTCCACAGCTCTTTGAGTTGTAACTAGTTTATGTTCTAATTCTTTAGTAAGGCTCCAAGTTTCTGATACATAAGTTAATACTGGTATGGCCATCTGAGAAGAGAACTTTCCCCAGTTAGAAAAAAACTGTCATTCAAAATGGCATTCCAGTCAGAAAAGTGTGTTAGTTTTCTGTGTAAATCAGTGGCACCCTGTAGAGTGCCAATTACTAATCATCTGGGTGACCAGCTTGTCAGTTATCCGTCACAATACTCAGTCATGTGAGAGAGTAAGAGATAGCTTTTACTGTACGTCTTTCGTAATTATTCAAGCGGTTTTTTTTAATTGAATTTTCCCCAGTTTTGGCCTTCGAAGATAGTGTCATCTTATTCATAGAAATGATATAATGAATAAGAATTTGATTACTCATATTTTGCTCTCTCTCTCTCTCTCTCTCTCTCTCTCTCTCTCTCTCTCTCTCTCTCTCTCTCTCTCTCTCTCCCAGACCATCCAAGACTGGAAGATGCAAAATACAACGGAAGATGCATTAGCAACTCTCTGGCGGATAAAAGAGGTCCCTCACACAGAGGGACCTGGGGGAACCCAAACATAGAATAAGGCAATAAGGTAAGGTAAGGCTCTCTCTCTCTCTCTCTCTCTCTCTCTCTCTCTCTCTCTCTCTCTCTCTCTCTCTCTCTCTCTTCCAGTTGGTCTTCTATAACATTGCCCTGTTGTCATCTGATTTATAAATAAAGATATTAAAGAATGAAGAAGAGTCTTATTTTACTGATATTTTGTTCACTTTTCATAAAACACTTTTATAAACATATCGTATTTCCCTTATTCCCCTTTCCGTGTGGGGATACCTTACCGTGGTGAAAAGGTTTGCGCAGGGTTGCCAGATTATTCGACTGGATTATCGTACATGAGCCTTAAAATTGTCGTTTTTCAACCAAAATTATCGTACACAGTTTCAAAATAATTATCTACGAGTTACGTGATTGACTTATTTCAAAATATTTTAGTATAACTGTTTAATCAAACACACACATACATGTATATACATAAGGTATGTATCGTACGAATGGCACCCCTGGGTTTGCGTATCAACATGATCAACTACGCTGTACTATAGTGCAACTAATCTGTCGTGGCCGCTAAGACGATATCTGACTCACTGTATAGCGTTTCTCGTGTCAAAATGATTTAATTAACCACTTTAAGGAAACGTGAACAGAGTGCTTGGACACGATCCATTCAAATAGAGTGAAACTCATAAAGCGTAGCCCCTTTATGACAGATCCTTCCTTTTGGACTAAGCTCACAGGATTAACCAGAGGTGGCTACGATTAACCAGAAGTTAAATCCAGTCTCTCTCTCTCTCTCTCTCTCTCTCTCTCTCTCTCTCTCTCTCTCTCTCTCTCTCTCTCTCTCTATATATATATATATATATATATATATATATATATATATATATATATATATATATATATACATATATATATATATATATATGTATATATAGTCTTGTCGAACATATATATTTCATAAGGCAAGGTTTCCATTTCTATAAGATATTTGGAACCAGTAAAATTTTTTTTTCGAAATTATAATCCCAGGTTATTTGCCAGTTTTATTCTAGTGTCGTCATAAGACTGGCAGATGATGAGTTTGGAATCTTGGAGGTTACAAGGTTAAATTTATCAGGCAAAGATCAGAGCCATATTTAATCCCCAGAATGATTGATCTTGAGGTATAAAATGGAGTGCTCAAGACTGCATAAGCTGTTAAACTTAAAAGATTGGAAATTTAACCAAAGCGTGGAAACAGTAGCCTACATAGTATGTACAAGTATTTCACTATGAAGATGAACAGCGGCTCTTTTACTGATGTAATCAAAGCCTGTATCTGTACGTCTGAAGCCTCTAATGTTACTTAATTAATAGTTCATCGAATAATCACGCAAGAAGAATGTGGAAAACCTCAATTTCAAGAAAGAACAAAGCATCATCCTCGTACCGTGACTGCTCTAGATGAACTAAATATGTTTAAAGAACAGTGTTAAACTTTTATGCACGAAAGAAAATCCCCACCTTTGAAAAAATACTGGTGGAAGGCGGAGAAAACATTGCATTCAATGGATGCAAAGAATCTCAAAGAAAAATCTACATGATATATACATACATACATACATACATATATATATGTATATGTATATATATATATATATATATATATACTATATATATATATATATATATATATATATATAGAGAGAGAGAGAGAGAGAGAGAGAGAGAGAGAGAGAGAGAGAGAGAGAGAGAGAGAGAGAGAGAGAGAGAGAGAGAGAGAGAGAGGGGCGAAGACTATTTCTTTAAATCATAATCTTATAAGCCGAAAGATCCTTGATCGACGGATGTGACCACAAGTACGGAAATATCGGCAGTGAAAGATAAGTATCTGGAAAGAGCAGAACAATTAAAAAGATTTAAATTTTTTTTTCTTTAAATAACTTATCCAAGTGTATTATACGCATCGCTTATGCTTAGTAGTCAGTTTTCGATATATATATATATATATATATATATATATATATATATATATATATATATATATATATATATATACACACATATATATATATATATAGTGTGTGTGTGTGTTACAATAAACAAGTTTTTATTGTAAAGATTTTGATGTTATTTAAGTGTTCTTGTGCAAGCAAGTACAGTTGTAAAGAAAGGGTGAAGGAAAACAGGATATTCGTCCCTGTATTACTGTTAATCTCTTAATCTGGTTTTCATTGCTGTTTTCAAAGGGTTTCGACTTGTCTCTAAAGAGTGATTCCTTCAAGGAGAAATGAACTATGTTTTTACGCTCAGACACGATAAGTTCTGGCAAAGAGCTCTTCTCAGCGGCCACCACAGAATGAATGGTTTGACCCGGTTTGACTATAGTCAGGGTCACCCACGCTAAGTTGGTTTCCCGAGAGCAGTCAAACAAAAGTCTCCTACCATCACCAATCCAAAGTGGCCAGCGTGTTGATGAAAATGGCCAAACCCCAGACATGATTAAGGACATATTATTATTACTATTATTATTAGAAGCTAAGCTATAACAATAGTTGGAAAAGCAAGGTGCTATAAGCGCAAGGACTCCAACAGGAAAAAATTGCCCCGTGAGGCAACGAAACAAGGAAATAAATAAACTACAAGAAAGGTAATAAACAATCAAAATATTATTTTCTAAGAACAGTAAAAACATTATATTAGATCCTTCATATATAAACTAAAGAAAAGTTGAAAAAAGAGGAAGAAGAATAAGATAGAACAGCGTGCCCGAGTGTACCCTCAAGCAAGAGAACTCTAATCCAAGACAGTTGAAGGCCATAGTACAGAAGCTATGGCATAGAGGCTGTGGCACTACCCAAGACCAGAGAACAATAGTTTAATTTTGGAGTGTCCTTCTCCTAGAAGAACTGCTTCCCATAGCTAAAGAGTCTCTTTTAGGTATGCATTTGATTTATGATATTTCGTTTTATAGGGCTAACTAATATTCAGTTACTGAACTCGTTTCTGTTAGGTAAATATATATATTCTCCATTTCTCTATCCAAGTAGTTTTAATTACAATTATGACGAACTATCTTTCTTTTACACAGACGATGCCTATTTCAATTGTGAGTCCATTTCTATATGGTGAAAGAAATATTCATCAACTTCAAGTAGTTCAGACTATCATTAAGAGTCGAATTTCTTTATCTAATAGTGGTACGTACGTTTGTTCGTCTGCGCGCGCATCCTCGAATTAAAGAAGACCCAAAACGTATCAAGGACCTACTAATGCTATTAAAAATGGCAATTATTAATAAATCAACGAGCACAGCCAATAGACAGGCATTCTGCAGCCAGGCTTGGACAGGAAGGGTTCCGGGACAGTCGAGTTGTCATCTTCGTTTATAGGAGGTTGGCCAGGGCACCAGCCACCCGTTGAGATACTATGGCTAGAGAGTTTTGGCGGTCTTTTGACTGGCCAGATGGTACTACATTGGATCCTTCTCTTAGGTTACGGTTAATTTTCCCTTTGCCTACACACATCCACACCGTATGGTCCGGGCTATTCTTTACATATTCTCCTCTGTCCTCATACACCTGACAACACTGAGATTACCAAACAATTCTTCTTACTGCACTGTAATTGTTCAGTGGCCACTTTCCTCTTGGTAAGGATAGAAGAGACTCTTTAGCTATGGTCAGCAGCTCTTCTAGGAGAAGGGCACTCCAAAATCAAACCATTGTTCTCTAGTCTTGGGTAGTGCCATAGCTTATGTACCATGGTCTTCCACTGTCTTGGGTTAGAGTTCTCTTATTTCTCTTCCTCCAGTTTTGTTTTTATAGTTTATATAGGAGATATTTATTTTATTGCTACTCTTCTTAAATTAATCTAATTTCCTTGTTTCCTTTCCTCACTGGGCTATTTTCCCTGTTGGAGCCTCTGGGCTTATAGCATCCTGCTTTTCCAACTAGGGTTGTAGCTTAGCTAGTAATAATAATAATAATAATAATAATAATAATAAGAGATCAGCGCCTGTTAGGAGAGGGTAGTTGCATATCTCGCTCGCTGCTTTGCTAATTTGGTGCTATTCTTTTAATATTCGTGATTGTTAATTCTCTCTCTCTCTCTCTCTCTCTCTCTCTCCTCTCTCTCTCTCTCTCTCTCTCTCTCTCTCTCTCTCTCTCTCAAAATATGTATTTGTATGTAATATATCGTCATCGTTATTGTCAGGTGTGTCTATTCCACTGATGTATAAAAAGCATAAATACACACACACGTGTATATATACATATGTATATATGTGTATGTATATATACATATGTATGCATATATATATATATATATATATATATATATATATATATACACATATATATGTACATGCACACAGACACATACACACACACACACACACATATATATATATATACATATATATATATATATATATACATATATATATATATATATATATATATATATATTCTGTGAGCGATCAGACAAAACTCTCCCACCATCACCAATCAAAGTTGGCCAGCGTGGTGATGAAAACTGGCCAAACCCAAGACATGAATTGCCATGTCTGAGGCCTTTGTTCTGCACTGGACTAGAAACGGCTGTATTTGTTATTGTATATATATGCATTATTATTATTATTATTATTATTATTATTATTATTATTATACAGGGGAGAATTCGCTCCAGTTGTCCGGGGATGAATATTGGATATTGGTTGAATGGAAAACTGAAGTATTTGGATGGGTTGATGAATGGATGGATGAAATGGAAGAAGATTCAGATAAGACTGAAAGGTGAGAAGATTGTATAGATACTAGAGAGAAGATTTGAATAAGATTAGTGATATATATGAAGGTTTAAATGAGATAAGTGACATATAAGATTTAAATGAGATAAGTGACATATGAGACGAT
>NW_027168711.1:37500-59316 GCF_036898095.1 Palaemon carinicauda
GTTTGCTCTTAGAACTATGTCAAAGAGCCAAACGCCAGTTCATGAAATACCATTGGAACCTTTTATTTTGATACTTTCTTTCGAATGAATATATAGAATAAAACTATGAATATTATAGCTTTTATATTTCAGTTATAGAAAGTATTGGCAATAAATTAAACCCATATTATAATTACATGATACGTATGCCTATACGGAACTCTTAATCAAAATCTCATCCTCTAGCTTAAGGTACATTTTTCATATTGATCTAAAGTTTTGTGAACAGTTTTATAAGCAAAGGTAAATCAAAGTTATTTTACCATTGTCCTATAGATATATCATGCACTTTAATTCTGTTTCCTTTGACAATATCCCTGATCCAATTAATCTTGTGTTGTTTATTCTTTAAAATCGGAATCTATATCGAGAAATCAGTTACGTTGAAGCAGTGCATTAAATTTATACAAGGAATTTTTGACAGTTTGTTTTTTTCAGATGTTATGAAAATTAGGTTTAAATATTCAAATATATCCTTTGTATTTTACAAGAGAGAGAGAGAGAGAGAGAGAGAGAGAGAGAGAGAGAGCATGCATATTTCATTTAAAAATGAGTTCATTGTTAACCTTTGTATCTCTGCATGTATGCATATATACACACACACACACACACACACATATATATATATATATATATATGTATATATATATATATATATATACACTCGTAACAACAACAAACTTAGCTGTTTCTGGTCCACTGTAGGACAAAAACCTCAGACATGTCTTTATTCACGTTGGGTTTGGCCAATTTTCATCACCACGCTGGCCAGTGTGATATATTTACACACACACACACACACACACATATATATATATATATATATATGTGTGTGTGTGTGTGTGTGTGTGTACAGTATATATGTATCATCTCTCTCTCTCTCTCTCTCTCTCTCTATATATATATATATATATATATATCAACGAAATAGTGGCTGTTTATATTAAGCCATATGCCTCCCTTCGGCCTCTCCTGAGAGGAGATTTCAACGGGCCTTCTCTGAATTGCTGGGTTCGGTTTGGACTGAAACCACAGTCATGACGTCTTGGTTACTTGCTACGATACGATTACATATGCAGTTACACACATGTCTCCTCTGCTTCAATGACATCTGCATCTGTCTGGACAAAGTCTTTTCCAAGTCCTTCAATTAGGGATATTTTTTAAGTTTCTTGAAGAAGGTTATCGTTAGCATACATTTTCGGGTAATACTACCTGCGAAGCATCATGTATGCATCACCTTAGGCTCAGAAGGTATAATTAGAGTTTTTGTACCGACTAGTAAGTTGAGTAGAAGGTGATACAACGGTTATAGGTGCAGTGGTATCCACTATGAATCCTGGCTCGTGCAATTACATGAATATGATCTGTCCTGTAGACTTCTACACTTGTATGAAAATGTCTACACTTTGTTAATTCTTTTATTCAAATCTACAATTAATTGGTTATTTCAAGTATCTTTTTTTAGGCAATATTACCTACGTGACTTGGGGGTAGCTTATTTGAAACGTCTCTGCCTGCCAATCTATTGGATGAGCGTTTCAAGATCTGTTTGAGTTCAATAGCTTCTAGTAGTGTCTGTAACCTCACCATCCTTGTGGGGTAAGGATGGGGTTTTAAGAGGCTATCCTACAGGTCTACCTGCTGAGTCATTCCATTTTATCTATTATTCTTCTCGTTTTTATTCCCTTACCTTATTCTGTTTATTCAACAGGGCTCGTTCTTCCCCTCACCAGGCCTCCAGAATCTATCTTTAACCACTGCCAACCAAGTAGCTTCTCCCCTGGATGTCCAATCACCCTACCTCAACACTCCCCCCTCCCACCTATATCCCCACCTGTTCAAGGCCTCTATTCAACTCCGTCATAATCTCTCTCTCTCTCTCTCTCTCTCTCTCTCTCTCTCTCTCTCTCATACAAGATAGCAAATACGTGGAATAGACTTCCAGCGGATGTAGTGAACAGTAACACGTAGGTAAACGACTTCAAGAATAAGTTAGACAAGATCATAAGAATTCTCTAAATGCTTGAAATAAATCGCTCTACCAAAGAGCAAATTAATGGAGTCACAGTGGATTATATTATTATTATTATATAACCCTAGTTGGAAAAGCAGGATGCTATAAGCCCAGGGATCCCAACGGGGAAAATAGCCCAGAGAGGAAAAAAATGAGGAAAATTGAAATATTTTAAGAACCGTAACATTATAATAAAAACTTTAGAAAAACAAGAGGAAGAAAAATGAGAGAAAAGTGTGCCCAAGTGTACCTTCAAGCGAGAGAACTAAATAGTCTTTGAGACAAGAATCTCTCTCTCTCTCTCTCTCTCTCTCTCTCTCTCTCTCTCCCAAACAAAGCTGTTTTTTTCATCTTTGCTTAAACTAAAACTCTTATTATATCGCTCATTCTAAAAACTCAAGCTTTAACTCATAAGGAAGTTTTTTTATTCATTGACTATTAACATTTACTGCTTTACCTCTTCCTCTCCAACTTTACTGTCCTTAAAATATTTTATTTTACTTTGTTTCCTTTCCTCACTGGGCTATTTTCCCTGTTGGGGGCCCCTGGGCTTGTAGCATCCTGCTTTTCTAACTAGGGTTGTAGCTTAGCAAATAAGAGAACACCAATAGGGACGTGTCAGGTGTCACATGTGATAGCAGAGTCCTCATATTATTATTATTATTAACTGCTAAGCTACAACCCTAGCTGGAAAAGCACAATGCTACAGTATAAGCCCAGGGGCTCCAACAAGGAAAATAGCTCAGTGAGGAAAGGAAAAAAAAGGAAAATTAAATTTTTAAGAAGATGTAACAACATTAAAATAAATATCTCCTATATAAACTATAAACACTTTAACAAAACAAGAGGAAGAGAAATAAGATAGAATAGTGTGCCCGAGTGTACCCTCAAGCAAGAGAACTCTAACCCACGGCAGTGGAAGACCATGGTACAGAGGTTATGGCACTACCCAAGGACTGAGTGCACAATGTAGGTGTCAGAGCACTAATGATATATGGATTCGAAATACTACTACTAAAAAGAAGGAAGAAAGTTGGACATAATTCAGATGAGGATGCTTAAGTTGATAATTGGAGAAGCAGAATAGACAGGGTTAGAAAGGATCTTGCTCGAGGGTACACTTGGGCACACTATTCTATGTTCTTTCTCTTCCTCTTGTTTTTTGAAGTTTTAATAGTTTACATATGGAGGATTTATTTTGGTTTTGTTACTGTTCTTAAAATATTCTATTTTGATTGTTGGTTGCTTCCCTTGTAGTTTATTTGTTTCCATATTTCCTTTCCTCACTGGGTTATTTTCAGTGTTGGAGCCCTTGGGCTTGTAGAATCTTGCTTTTCCAATTAGGTTGTGGCTTGGAAAGTAACAACAAGAACAACAACAACAACAACAATAATAATAATAAAAGCTACATTCCCCCTTTCCTAGGTCGCGGGGAAAATTGAGACAACATTCCCATGAACGACCTTCGATAAAAAAAAAAATTATGATTAAGACCAAACGATAATGAAGAGCAAATTAAGAGTAATCAAATAGTCAAGGTTTTCCTCAAATATACAGGAAACTTTTAGAATTGTACCATCAACATCCAGCTTTCACCCAAGACGACGACCTCCCTCAGCACCTAATCAACACTGTGGATAACGTGAGAGCCAATCACACCGATATGCGTGTGGTTGTGAATTCCTTTTCAACATGGGATACACATATAGATTATATGATCAATAAAGTAAATAAATGCATGTTCATCTTATATCGTGCTAGACAGTTTAACTTCAAGATAGAAACTATGTTCACACTTTATAAATGATTCATTATTATTATTATTATTATTATTATTATTACTTGCTAAGCTACAACCCTAGTTGGAAAAGCAGAATGCTGTAAACGCAGGGGCACCAACATGAAAAATAGCCCAGTGAGGAAAGGAAACAAGAAAAAATATTTTAAGAACAGTAACAACAATAAAATAAATATTTTCCTATATAAATTATAAAAACTTTAACAAAATAACAGGAAGAGAAATTAGATAGAATAGTGAACCCAAGTGTACCCTCAGGCAAGAGAACACTAACCCAAGACAGTGGAAGACCATGGTACAAAGGCTATGGTACTACCCAAGACTAAAGAACAATGGTTTGATTTTGCAGTGTCCTCCTAGAAGAGCTGCTTACCATATCTAAAGAGTCTCTTCTACCCTTACCAAGAGGAAAGTAGCCACTGAATAATTACAATGCAGTAGTTAACCCCCTTGGGTAAAGAAAAATTGTTTGGTAATCTCTGTGTTTTCAGGTGTATGGGGACAGAGGAGAATCTGTAAAGAATAGGTTAGACTATTCGGTGTATGTGTAGGCAAAGCGGAAGAACCGTAACCAGAGAGAAGGATCCAATGTAGTACTGTACTCTCTGGACAGTCAAAGGACCCCATAACTCTCTAGCCGTAGTATCTCAACGGGCGGCTGGTGCCCTGGCCAACCTACTACCTATACCAATGCAATGGCTTAGATGAAAATTACCTTTGCAATTAACTTCAGTAACGTTGCAATGTTACATCGGCCACACATCCACATTCTAGATCAGATCATATAATGACTGATGCAGAATTTCATAATAGCGTTCAACTCCAGGCCCCAAGTTGTGGAATGATCTTCCTAATCAGGTAGTTGAATCAGTAGAAGTTCAAAAGTTCAAAGTTGCAGCAATTGTTTTTATGTTGAACAGGAAGACATGTGTTTTTATAGTTTATATATGATATATCTGTTTTGACGTTGTTACTGTTTGTAGAATGATTTATTGTTAATTTGTTCCCATCACTTATTTATTTCCTCATTTCCTTCCCTCACTGGCTATTTTCCCTGTTGCAGCTCTTGGGCTTATAGCATCTTGCTTTTCCGACTAGGGTTGTAGCTTGGCTAGTAGTAGTAATAATAATAATAATAATAATAATGATAATAATAATAATAATAATAATAATAATAATAAAGTGCGTTATCTCCGGGCCGGACCCAAAACCTGGTTCTCCCTCTCACCAGACCAGACTATTTGGGCCCTTCGGAGATTCGTCAGCCAGAGTTCGGCCAGTGGATTGTACTGTATGAATGGACGGAAACTTTAATGACTGAAAACGCAGATGAAGCCGCAGAAATGTCAATACGGTTACGAACACGAGAGATGTTTTCCTGTGAAAACACAACGAATATGCGATAGCAATAAACCCTGGAAGATGGTGACAAGAATTTTGAAATTAATGGACAAAAGACGTAAAGCTTAGGAAAATGGACGGATGATTTGGTGGAGAGAGAACTTTACTTTAAAACTAGGGACAAAATTAAAAAAAAAAAAAAGAAAAAACCGCTGTCTATTGAACGGAACCAATGGAACAACATGACATTTAAAAACCGTTGCAGTTCGTATTTTGTAAAAATGAAAAATAAAAAAAAAATCCCTTATTATCCTACCTATATGATAATGAAATTTGAAAATGATTAGTAAAAACCTCACAACCATTTATACTTTTTATCCCAGCAAGGCACTAGAAGGGTTGGGAGACACAGACCTACATATCTGAGAACCATGAAGCACAAAGTAGATGATGAATGGAGTATTGATTTTAAAGCTCAAGATAGAGACAACTGGCGAAATCTAATCGAGGCCCTTTGCGCCTATAAACGTAGGGGGAGATGATTAATAATAATAACAAGAAGGAAGTTTTACCTTGAGACAGACTAATAGTTTGACATTACTTACCTTATCTATCCAAATATGGCCCATCTCTTACCTGAAAAAAAAAACAGATAGGAGGATCGTTAGTTTACAATTAATATTGAGACATTAATGATACAATAAAAGAAAAGTATAATAGGAAGAGAGATGCACACAGGAGTAACAGGCTCTGAGAGAGAGAGAGAGAGAGAGAGAGAAGAGAGAGAGAGAAAATGTCATTGTTAGCGACGATTAAATATGATTTGCAAGAAAGAGGATGTCTAGAACATACCTGTTGCATTATGCATAGTCTACAAGTCTGCTTTAATGATGTCTATCTATTTCTATTCTGTCAAGATCTTCACATTACTCATATTATCTTTAGGTAGGCCAATACGGTGCCTGGTTGAAGATTCTATTCTTTTTTCTTAAAATTAAGCTATGCTTCGAGATATATCAGTTCACATATTTACATATTCATGTACGTATATATATAATATATATATATTACCTGAATACTGCACATATACTTCAACGTACACAGAATGACCACCCTGTAGCTCTCTAAACAACTGTCCTGTCACATGCAAAAAGGTCCCATTAAGGAACATTGCCAACAACTCCCAATAGCTCCATTTCGTATAAAATACGGAAAACATTGGCAGTGCCCCGCACAGCAGGACACTTGGAATTCAAGAGGAACTACCCTGCTAATCCAGCAGGAGAAACCTGTCCTCAACAACATGCAAAGCAAGACGAGACTGAGACAACAGCAACAATGAGTTTGCCTAGAACAGAGCCTCTCCCAGGGAGTACCATGGCCAATCAGTGATCAGATTCCTCTACTCACACATGTGACTCATGCATAACCCGTTCACCTGCCCTAGCCCTCGGCCTGCCAGGTAGCAACTACTGTACCTTCGCCCTCAGGGCATTGCCAGCCATTGAAAATTCAACACCTGGAATGAGATCAACCCGGAATCATATAAAGACAGCCAAGAAGCCCTATTCCGTCAGTTACTCTTCAAGCCTGATGATGAGCAGACGTACCTTGCTGCATGAAAGGCATTGCAACCTAACCTAACTACAGTACCTGAATACAAGGACAAGATCACCGAACACTGGAAAGTTTCAGGAATTTGTACATAAACGAATGTCTATGTATATTCATTTAAAGTAAAAGACTATTCATTTATTGATGTCCTTTATAAAAATGAGAACAGAGTAGGCTGTCTATGTATATTCATTTAAAATAAAAGACTTTATTCATTTACTGATGTCCTTTATAAAAATGAGAACAGAGTAGGCTAGTTGTTGGCAAATTGCAGTGCTGATGAAAATAAAAAACTAACAATAAAAATTAACGCCATTGATGCAGCCATAATCTTCATTCAAGCATATATAGATACATATCATACATGGAAATATGCATGTATAATGTTATTTTACCATTTCACGAAATGTCAGCATATTACATGTGATAATGGTTGCATTCTAGTTCAACTTTGAAAGTATTTATTGGAGAGAGGGCTGATCACGAGGGTGACTGGAGTCTAAATCTTGCAAGCATTAAAAAAATTATACCTTGGTGTTTCGCTATGGATTAAGACAAATTACTCTAGATATCTTCCAGTGCATTATAATCAGACGTCTCATATAGAGCAAAACAGCCCAGAATTGTTTGCACATTCTAAGAGAGACGGATTTCCAGTTAAACTTCGACGAACAAATAGTTTTGAAAAAATTGCAGTTGACCAGACACTCGGAGAGACTGACCATGAAGACGCCCAGACATCTGGAGGGACTAAAGGCTCTAGCCTGAACACGATATTTTTCTCTGTTGGAGCCTTGGGTTTATAGCATCCTGCTTTTCCAACAAGGGTTGTAGCTTAGCTATTAATAATAATAAGAATACAGAACTGAAGCTCGAAGACAACTACGAAAACTTCCTTCTTTACAGAGAGATAATCAAGGATATGCTGACTTAAACCCCTCCCAGAAAAGAGGAATCGAATGTAGCATCCTTAATTGATATGCAAAGAACAATTGGCTTGATCCTCTATCAACAGAACCGAGGGATCTTGACTCGTAAATATTGTCACGGGTGTTGTGGCCACATCTGACAAATGTGAGGACTTGCTTAAAGCTAAGCAAAGAAGAGAGGAAGCTTATATAACACAAGCAAGGAAGCTAGCAGAGGGAGCACGCTTCCATGAGCCAATCAGGAGGTTAGAATTGAAACGTTTAGTGACCTTTGGAAACACTTAGTGGCCAGAGGAAGAAATAAAGAAATGACACAAAGAGCAGACCGTCGTTTGATTGATCTAATGTTATTAATAGTAGAGACCTACAAACCTTAATATGATGAAATTACTTAGATATCCCCTTGGTTCTTTGAAAAGGCCAGATAAATCTAGTCTGGGACGATGCATTGAAAAGGAAGCTGCATACACAGGCATAATCTCTGACTCAAGAGCTACAGTAATTGATGTGATGGGAATTATGCAAATAAGTGGAGCAAATAAATGGAGAGAACACAATATTTAGATAAGTTTCTCAACAAATCCTGAGAAGAGCTTTGTACAATGGAGAGGGTATTGGGATAACAGACGTGGTGGTATTTGACTTGTATAAGAATCATTCAATAAAGGGCATCGAGCATGTTTAGTGAAGCAAAAGAAAACGAATTGAGAGAGAGAGAGAGAGAGAGAGAGAGAGAGAGAGAGAGAGAGAGAGAGATAATTATTTTCAGGTCTTGAAATAAAGGGAAATTAAGTTTCATGGAAATCGAAAAAGGTAAAACAGGGAACAGGCAAACAGTTACAGAGAGAGAGAGAGAGAGAGAAGAGAGAGAGAGAGAGAGAGAATATAAGGAAATTAATTTTTCTGTAATTTGGAAAAGGTAAAACAGGGAACAGGCAAAGAGCAGGAGAGAGAGAGAGAGAGAGAGAGAGAGGAGAGAGAGAGAGAGAGAGATAATTTTGGGAGTACGCATGAGGAAGTCGACACAGAATGATTCATATTAAGCAAAGAACATTAGAATTGATCATGAGTCTTAATACTACATAGTATTCTAAAATTCCATTCGAGTTTTTTAATGATCTTCCTGATCGGGTGGTTGGATCTGTAAAACATCAGAGGTTACTGCAGCAAATGTTTTAATGTTGAACAGGCTGACATAGATCTCTTTTATAGTTTACATATGAAAGATGTTTTGATGATGTTACCGTCTTAAAATATTTTATTTTAATTTTCATTACTTCTCATATTGTTTATTTAGTTCCTTATTTCCTATCCCTACTGGACTACTTTTTTCCCAGATAGAACTCTTGGGCTTATGGCATTCTAATTCTCCAACTAAGGTTGTGGCTTAGCTACTACTACTACTACTACTACTACTACTACTACTACTAATAATAATAATAATAATAATAATAATAATAATCTTGTCCGAGGATACTGATGTTCTTGTAATCCTATTTGGACTTATCTCTGACTTGATTAATGCTAAGCATATCAGAATCACCTTCAGTAGAAGGAAAATAAATATCTGACTCATAGATATAACAAGAATTTTGACGATTCCTGGCTCAGATTTATATAAATCAATGGCAGGAGCTCATGCATTCACTGGGAGTAACTGTGTGAGTGCCATTACTGGATAGGGTAAAGCCAAAGCCATCAACCCTTTGAAAAAATTCAATTCAATTGGAATAGAATAGGTTTGGTACTATGCAGGTCTTTGTCTGTTACCTCTACTCCCTCAATACATCTATCAATTTTTTCTCTTATTTTAAGCTAAGCGACAACCCTAGTTGGAAAAGCAGGATGCTATAAATTAAAGGGCTTCAACAGGGAAATATATCCCAGTAAAGAATGAAAGTAAGGAAATAAACACCTACTGTACAAGAAAACCAATGAACAATTAAAACAAAATATTTCAAGAAGAATTATATCATTAAAATAGATGCAGCGATCTGGAGAAGAAACATACTAAGAATTCCAGTTGTTCAAGATCCAACTGATCATGGATGGAAGTTAGTCAGCTGGAACCCTACTTCCAGCCATAGAAGTTACTCTGTCCCTCCTCTATTGCAAGTGAATTCGATTTTGTAATGTTGAAACATGCCCTTCTATTCAGGACGGTATCTGTTGTACCCTTGCTTGCAAATAACTACCAAAATTATTATTCCTTTCATTATTACTAGCTAAGCTACAACCCTAGTTGGAAAAGCAAGATTCTATAAGCAAAAGAGCTTCTACGTGGAAAAATAGCCCAGTAAGAAAGGATATAAGGAAATAAACTATATGAGAAGTAATAAACAATTTAAATAATTTTTTTTAAAGAGCAGTAACAAAATCAAAACATATCTTTCACATATAAAAAGACTCATGTCAGCCTGTTCAATATAAAAACATTTGCTGCACGTTTGAACTTTAGAAGTTCTACCTAGAATAAGAAGAAGACAGTGAGAGTGAAGATAAAATATCATGAAAGTGAGCTTTTTGAAATTCCCAATTCTGTCAACGGAAGGCAAGTGATATTTGCTTATCAGGGACATGACTGCATCTTGTATCCAAAGTCCCTACCTGGAGCCACATGTCCAAAATGGGAGTCCTTGCCATGTCTTTAGGGGTCCGGATGAAGATCACTTAGGATTCCTGTAGGTTTTCTAATGACCTTAACATAGATATGAAGATTCCTTAAAAAGTACATTCAACATCACAGGGAAACTGCTTTTCATTATTGAGATTTAAACAAAAGACCCTTAAGAACTCAACCCACCGTAGTCGACTAATTATTCGGTACATAACTTATTGCTTAGGTCAATGAGAGAGAGAGAGAGAGAGAGAGAGAGAGAGAGAGAGAGAGAGCTAGGCTCAGGAATAAGTCTATCTGATTTCAAGTGAATCCTAATTTGTCATAAAATTTGGCAGCCTCTATCAATTGGTTTTCAAGGTTTAAAGGTCTCTCATGAATGGCAATGGCAAGGGTTAGGGACAGTGCCCAAGGCCTAACTCCACCCAAGCTAGAACCAGGGAGGGCCAGACAATGGCTGCTGATGACTAAGCAGGTAAACCCATAGGATCACCCGAATCATCATATTTAATTCACAAGTAAGGCGAGATTACAGACACAAGAAGAGACTTTAGAGTTTAAGCTGGTCTCGAACTTTAGTCCAGCAGAACGGCAGGCAGGGACGTTTCCAATAGGCCAGCACAATCCTAGCCTTACTGTTATTATTATTATTATTATTATTATTATTATTATTATTATTATTATTTGCTAAGTTACAACCCTAGTTGGAAAAGCAAGATGCTATGGCCAGGGGCTCCAATAGGGAAAATAGCCCAGTGAGGAAAGGAAACCAAGAAATAAGATAAGTAATTAACAATTGAAATATAATATTCTAAGAACAGTAACAACACTAAAATAAATATTTCATATATAAACTACAAAAAACTGTAACAAAGAAGAGGGAGAGAAATAAGTTAGAATAGTGTACCCTCAAGCAAGAGAACTCTAACCCAAGACAGTGGAAGACCATGGTACAGAGGCTATGCCACTACCCAAGACTAGAGAACGATGTTTCGATTTTGGAGTGTCCTTCTCCTAGAAGAGCTACCCTTACCAAGAGGAAAGTAGCCACTGAACAATTGCATTGCAGTAGTTAATCCCTTGAGAGAAGAAGTATTAGTTAATAGTTTTTAATTAACTCTGTTCTTTTATTTTAAAACTAATGCAACTGTTAATTGAAAATGTAATTATACCTTCTTTCTGTAGAAATCACTTCGATGATTTGTCTTAACAATTTTCCATTTCAAGGAGTTTTTTTGTACCCAGCTACCAGCTGTTTCCTTCCTTGGTTTCCATTTGGTGAGGTTAACTTCATCATTCTAGGTTTTGGAAGTACAGTACATGAAACAGAGAGAGAGAGAGAGAGAGAGAGAGAGAGAGAGAGAGAGAGGTGGCCTATACCACTAATTTGAAATATCACTCAAAATTTTTCATGAATATCCAAGAGCAGAAAAAAGACAGATTTAATTAAATATAACAGATCTATCACAAGTTTGTTACGGATCTTAAAATATTCTATATCAATTATTCCCTACTTCTCAAGTAGTTTATTTATTTTCCTTTCCTCGCTGGGCTATTTTTCTATGTAGGAGCCCTTGGGCTTGTAGCAACACGCTTCTCCAACTAGGGTTGAGTTTAGCTAATAATAATAATAATAATAATAATAATAATAATAATAATTAAAGCAAGTCAAATCATACTGGATAAAGACATACTACCTCTTGCTTGAAGGTACACTCGGGCACACTATTCTATCTTATTTCTCTTCCTCTTGTTTTGTTAAAGTTTTTATAGTTTATATCTATATTTCAATGTTGTTACTGTATTTGAAATATTTGATTTTTCCTTGTTTTTATTCCTCACTGGACTATTTTCCCTGTTGGAGGCCCTGTGCTTATAGCATCCTGCTTTTCCAACTAGAGTTGTTGCTTAGCAAATAATAATAATAATAATAATAATAATAATAATAATAATAATTAAAGCAAGTCAAATCATACTGGATGAAGATATACTACCTACGGAATTGTTGGTTTAACCTCTGATACAATTTAGAATTATATGACCGAAGAAAGTTATTGTTTTCAAAAAGTTCAGCTCACCAGCTTATATTGAATATTACTACCTTTCGTCTCAACATTTAATATCATGAGACCACCGAGCAGTTAGGAATACCAATTTAAGAAACACCAAAAGACGCCCTTATTCAAAGAAAATATTATGAATCAAGCATTTTCAGAAAGATTTAGAATTAACTTTCACTTAAATGTCTTCTAATTGTATCGTCATCTGATCAATTAGGCTGTTTATTCATTCTTTTTAAAATTATCAATTACGTATATTGTTGGGAATTATGGTATTCATGTCGTCTATGATTGGCGAGTCCATTATTAGTATAGGGGAAAATTTAAGCCAGGATGACTTAAGGAGTCGTGAATTTTATCATATCTATCATAATATGTTGATACAATAAAACCGAGATAGAAATAAAACATAATGGCAAGTAGTGAAGTTTGTTTACAAAGTGATCTCACGAGAAAAGGACAGAAAAGACTATTGTCTAAGACCCTTCCTCCCCTTCAGTTAGAAATCAATTGGTATAGATTCCTCCATTTTCAGTAATACCAGAACTTTGTTCCTGAATATACTTTAAACCTTTGAATAAGGTTCAAAATAATAGAGGATTTGCTTCTATCATTTGAAGAATTTCAACATAATATTAGAATGCTGATGCATATTTACCTATAGAATTTCTTTATTGTTTTTTGAGAGAAATATACCATAGTTTCTTCATTGAGTGACTTCTTATGTCCATCTAATCCATATATTCTTTCACACTCGAGAAATTGCTCTTATATAGTTTTTGAGAAAATGACAACAATAAATCTTCATAATCATAAACATATCATTAGATTGTGAAATATACGTTGCATTGAATGGCCAATTTCAAAAGGAAAATACTACGTTCTAAATAGGAGATTTCTTACACATCAAGATTGCCAACCTTAAAATGTTAAGAAAAACGAAATGGTAACTTTTCAATGCTTTCAAATTGAACATAAAAATCTTAACTGAAGTATAATGTAAATTTATTAATGCTTATAACTACGATAATTTACAGCATAATTCTAGACACTAAAAAATATTCTTGGCTATTCTGGTTCGTTTCCTTACGAATTTTACCCTTTTCGAATTGATATTCCAAACTTATTGGACTGCTAAATCATATGGAATCTAGGGATAAGTAGATAAATGAAGTACGGCATTGAGAGTAGGGCCAAATTAATATCCTAATGATAAGAATCCTTTCTGATATAGTGTCGTCTGGAGGTGGTTCCTTTTGGAATTTAGATTAAAGGATATGTGAAGAATTGTGTCCTGATTACTGCCTTTATCACTGTGCTGTCTTCATATGTACAAATAGAAAGTACAAGTAGTTAACTGATCGGACTATTTTGTTTGTAAATATTCTGTTGCTATATAAGTTAAAAGCTAAAAGAATCTGATGTTCACATCCTTATCCACTCAGTGATAAGGGTTGCAAACCTTTCGACTTAGAAAGAAAAGGAATTATACTAAATATTTCAGTCATGACCTCTTTTGCAGGAGGATGAATTTATATTAAAAAAATATATATTTTCCGCTTTATATATCATCCAAGTGAGTTTCCACTTTTTCTAAATTAAAAATTCTACCTAATTAATTCGTTGGCAATTCTGGACCCCCTCATGAGGGGCTAAATAAATTTTGCCAAAACTGTATACGAGCATTTCTCTTTAAGATTATCTTATAAATGTCAAGATAATGTTTATCTAGACATTATTATTATGTAAACTATATTCAATTCATGTCTTATTCATCTATTATATGTAATGAATATTTTATATGTATTTTTAAATAAAAAATACAATAATTTTTCAGTTGATTTCGTGAACTTGCCATATTCCTAAAGATATCAATAGATGGCCTCAGTGAGGTCATTTTGGAAGTAAAACATTGGAAAGAAAATCCAGCCTTAAGGAACGAAATGGGAGTTACCTTCCAATGTCATTAGCCAATAGGAACTCTCCTTTCGGGCAACGGTAAGGAAATTAGCCAATAGGAACGCTCCTTTCGGGAAAGGGCAAAGAAACATAGTCCTTAGCCAATAGGAACGCTCTATTCAGACAGACTGTTAGGAAATTGTGGTTTGCTCTTTCAACTAGGTAAAAGAGACAAATGCCAGTTCATAAACCATTGGAAAATTTACATTTTGGTACTTTCTTTCGAATGAATATATAGAATAAAACCTTTAATATTATATATATATTATATTTCATTTATTGCACATGTGGGTAATAAATCAAGCCCATATCATACTTCTACGATACTTATATTTTATACGGTACTCTGAATCAAAATCTCATCCTCTGGCTGAAAAACGCATTTTTCATATTGATCTAAAGTTTTGTTAACAGTGTTGTAAGCAAAGGCAAATCAAAGTTATTTCTATATTGTCCTATAAATATATGATGCACTTTCAGTAGTGAATATGGTGATGAAATTCCTGTTTACTTTGATGGTTAATTAGATAAATAATTTTAATAGTTTCCCTGATCGAATTAATTTATTTTTAACAATTGAAATCTTTCCTGAGAAATCAGTTACGTTGAAGGTATATTTGACAGTTTATTTTTCAGATACTATGAAAAATAGGTTTAAATATTGAAATACATCCTTTGCAATTTGGAGAGAGAGAGAGAGAGAGAGAGAGAGAGAGAGAGAGAGAGAGAGTGTTTATTTTAATTAGAAATCAATTTAGTGTTAACATTTATATATATATATATATATATATGTGTGTGTGTGTGTGTGTGTGTGTTTGTGTGTGTGTGTGTGTACTCGCAACATCAACAAACAGAGCCAATTCTAGTCCACTGCAGGACAAAGGCCTCAGATGTCTTTAATCATGCAAGTCTGAATTAGTGATTTTGGGGGACTTTCATCTGACCGCTTACAGTAACCCAACCTAATATGAGTAGCCCTGGCAGGTACAGCTTTGCTGATCATGGTAGTAGGTTGGCCAGGGCACCAGCTACCCGTTGAGAGACTACCTTTTGGGAGTTATGGGGTCCTTGACTGGCCAGACAGTACTACATTGGATCCGTCTCTCTGGTTACAGTTCCTTTTCCCGTTGCCTACGCATACACCAAATAGTCTGGCTTATTCTTTACATTTTTTCCTCTGTCCACATACACCAGACAACACTGAGATTACCAAATAATTCTTCTTCACCCAAGGGGTTAACTTCTGCACTGTAATAGTTCAGTGGCTACTTTCCTCTTGGTAAGGATAGAAGAGACTCTTTAGCTATGGTAAGCAGCTCTTCAAGGAGAAGGACACTCCAAAATCAAACCATTGTTCTCTAGTCTTGGGTAGTGCCATAGCCTCTGTACCATGGTCTTCCACTGTCTTGAGTTAGAGTTCTCTTGCTTGAGGGTACACTCAGGCACACTTCTATCTAGTTTCTCTTCGTCTTGTTTTATTGAAGTTTTTATTGTTTATATAAGAAATATTTATCTTAATGTTACTATTCTTAAAATATTTTATTTTTCTTATTTCCTTTCCTTCTTGGGCTATTTTCCCTGTTGGGGTCCCTGGGCTCATAGCATCCTGCTTTTCCAATTAGGGTTGTAACTTAGCATTTAATAATATATATATTATATATATATATATATATATATATACATATATATATATATATATATATATAATGTGGTTTATTTGATAGCGGAGGATGGCACTGTGAGCTGGCATTGGCGGACTAGCAGAGGAAATTCTCGACCAATCAGAGTTCGTATTGAATCATTTAGGATGTTGAGGGAGGCAACATTGAGACTTGATCTGCCTCTTGCATCTTGGGTTGCACGGTCGCCCATTTTTTAGATATCTTTAAACACTAAATAAATCTAATAAGTATTAATCTATAGTTCGACATCTTTACAGCTTAGATAAGGGTTTGCTATTATGTAATACTTCTAAATGAATATTCCAGCATTCATGAGAAATACGAGCGAAGGGAAGAACATTGCAAGGCGGAGTTATTGCAAGCTTGGTGAGCTTCCACAGTTGAGAGGAGACTTGACAGCTATGTAGAGTTGCAACATTGCACGATACTGTTGAGGTGGTAGAAGGAATTCTCTCTCTCTCTCTCTCTCTCTCTCTCTCTCTCTCTCTCTCTAAAGCAGAGATTGGTGAGGTTATGAATTATCAAAGTAATACTAATAATACTAATAATAATAATAATAATATTGATAATATTAACAATATTAATAATATTAATAATAATAATAAACTATTATTATTATGATTATTAATATTATTATTATTATTATTAGTTAAGCTACAGCCGTAATTGGGAAAGCAGGATAATATAAACATAGGGGAGACTGATAAAGTGTCCCACCAAGAGAAAGGATCACCCCTATACTAATCGATTTACACTGGCTGCCGATTAAAGCGAGAATTGAATTTAAAATATGTACACTAACCCACTAAGTTATCAGAACCGGTCGTCCAAAATACTTAAGAGAATTGCTACATATTGCGCAGCCAAAAAATCGTGTCGACACGAGAATAGTTATAGATTTATGTCTACTTTAGGCTCCAGTCTTTATATATGCAGCCCCGAGACTATATAATAAGCTCCCACGAAACATTCGAATGATTGAAGACATTAAGGCTTTCAAGAGGAAACTCAAGACTTTCTTATTTCATGAGTCTTTTGACAGTGACGATTTAACAGTAAATGAACAATATGTGATTTGAAAAGATAAATACTGTGAACGAACAAGGTAAAACGACAGTGGAGGTCCTGTAGAGAGTGGGGTTACCCAGCTGTATGGGACCGGAAAAACAGCCATCAAAGTAAAGTAAGTAACAGGGAAAATAGCCCAGTAAGGAAGGGAAATAAGAAAACAGATAGAATACTGTATCTGAATGTACCCTCAAGCATAATAAACAAAGTAATTACCATATGAATATTCCTTTTTGTTACGATATATACTCAATGGATTTTATGATTTCATAAACACACGTTTACTAAATCTTCAGTGAAATTAGCCCCAAATCCCCAAAATACTTTTCATGGTCTTATTTAAAATACTGGCCAATTTCTGCCTTTTCAAATACGCTGTGATTCATGCAATGGGATATCAACTTTGCATGTAATATCAAAGGAGATAGGTGGAGTTTATTCAATATTATGTGGGTTTAATGTATGCTTCATGTAATTTTATTTTGCTGTAATTAAACTTATCAGTTTTATATATATATATATATATATATATGTAATATATATATATATATATATACAATATATATATATATATATATATGTATATATATATATATATATACATACATATATATATATATTATATATATATACAGAGAGAGAGAGAGAGAGAGAGAGAGAGAGAGAGAGAGAGAGAATTGACCATGATTTTTCAGTTTAGGAAGGTTTTTGGCCAACCAGTTCACATTTATGAGTTTGTTAGTGTTTATGTCTTAAGTTGTGGATTTCTTTGGGCCCTGATTTATGTGACCCTCTTTGCATTTACCTTGAATTTATATTCAGTTTGGAAAGCACAGTCCTGGGGATATTTTAGAAGAAGAAACAGTCTGTTAGAATCAGTTGTAATTATTTCCATTTCCTTGTGAGAAAGGTAGGACAGAGGAATGAGGTTTTCTATTGTTATCATCAGATTACTATTTCATTAGTATTATTATAATTATAATTACAAGCTAAGCTATAACCCTAATTGAAAAGCAAGATGCCATAAGCCCAAGGGTTCCACAAGGGAAAAATAGCCCAGTGAGGAAGCGAAACAAGGGAATAAACTACAAGAAAAGTAGCAATCAAAATAAAACATTTTAAGAACAGTAACAACAATAAATTATATCTGTCATATATAAACTATAAAAACTTCAAAAAAAAAAAAATAACTAGAGGAAGAGAAACAAGATATTGTGACCGAGTGTACCCTCAAGCAAGAGAACTCGAACCCAAGACAGAGGCTATGGCAATACATAAAACAACAATGGTTTGATTTTGGCGTGTCCTTTCCTAGAGGAGCTGTTTACCATAGGTAACGAGTCTCTTTTACCCTAACCAAGAGGAAAGGGTTGTGGTTCAGCTAATAATAATAATAATAATAATAATAATAATAAAGTGAGTATTTCTAATATTTCGTAACCTCTAACCACAATCTCCTATTTACCTTATAACAGAACAACGAACAAAACTGCTTGAAAGAAGCACAGAATCTCTTAAGATTTATTTAATAGATTTAATAACCATAGAATAACTCCTTTCTCTCTTCCTCTAAATTATTCTTATCATAACTAACACCATCTAGTCATTTTCATTCCATTATATCTATTATTCCTCTGGATCTTATTCCCTTTCCTTATTCTGTTTATTCGAGGGGTTTCGTTTTTGCCTTCGCCAGCTTTCAGAATCTATTTTTAGCTACTGCCAACCAAATTCCCCCCCTCCCCCTCCCCCCCGTCTCTTACCTTCTCCCCTGCGAGTCCACCTAGGCTACCTCAACACTCTCCCCCACCTCCATCCCCCCCCCCCCCCTGTTCTAAGTCTATAACCAAGTGCGTCAAAATCTCAAAATATCTCTCTCTCTCTCTCTCTCTCTCTCTCTCTCTCTCTCGTGGCCTGCACAATAGCACAGAGCCATCGCTATGCTATCATTATTATTATTACTTGCTAAGGTACAACCCTAGTTGGAAAAGCAGGATGCTATAAGTCCAAGGAATCCAACAAGGAAAAATAGCCCAGTAAGGAAAGGATATAAGGAAATAAATAAACTATATAGGCTGTAAAAGTAGTCTATCACTTATAAACAATGAAGAGAGAATAGTGTGTCTGAGTATACCCTCAAACAATAGAACTCTAGTGCAAGACAGTGGAAGACCAAGGTACAGAGGCCAAGGCACTACCCAAGAATACAGAACAATGGTTTGGTTTTGGAGTGTCCTTCTCCTAGAAGAGTTGCTGACCATAGCTAATGAGTCTCTTTCTATACCAGCATAAGCAATCTACCACAAACAAACAGCCCATAGCAGTAGAATCTGCATAAGTTCAATACCTAAACCCCGACATAAAGGCTACAATCAGGTGAAAATTCTTAGCCAACAATTCTTGAGCAATATTCACGATTCTATTTAACGCTAGATTTTAAAGGTTTAAAGGTCACTCATGAATGGCAGAGGCAAGTGAAAGTGATTGCCCAAAGGTTTGAAGGCCACTAATGAATGGCAGAGCAAAGGGACAGTGACATTACCATAGCTAGCAGGACAATTCACTAGAGACCGACTATATATCCTTATATGATCAGCTCCCTAGCTAGGTCTAGAGAGAGTCAGGCAATGGCTGCTGATCCACTCAACAGGTAGATCTATAGGCTCCCACAAATGGCCCCCTTCTTAGCTCACAATGATGGCGAAGTTACAGACACTAAAGAAACTATCAAGTTGGAGCGTGACCCGGACCCCAGTCCGGCGATCGCCAGTCAGGGACGCTTCCATGAGGCCAACCACAATTCTAGATATTTCCGTTGCCCTATAAACACGTCTTTAAGCATCCGATTAGGAAAAACAATATCAGCATTTGAAAAACAGATATTTGATGACCATGCAAAGGTTGAAGGCAACAGATTATTATAAATTAGATAGAGGCCTTGAAGACCAGTCAAAGTTTTGTAAGACAAAAATCATATGGAGGTCCAGTTTCATGTTTGACGCAATCAGTCAACGCATGCACATCGTCAAGTCAACAAAAGACGTTTTGAGAATCAGCCAATGCGATGTAAAACAAAATATACCAAGATAAAAATATATTCAATGTCAGTTTATAAAAACTCCATTTAATGAGGCTCATAAGGACCCAGTTTACCTTCACCTCTATAAAAACAAATTATGAGGGAAAATATCTTAAATTCGAATCCTTCAGATGCCCTAACCTGAATACACACATGTATTATTACACAAAAAAAAAAAAAAAAATATTTTTAAGTAAATAGTGAAGATGAAGTGTAAAAAAATTCAATATAACATCCTTTGATTACTTCCTTTCCCCCCCCCCTCTCTCTCTCTCTCTCTCTCTCTCTCTCTCTCTTCTCTCTCTCTTGAAACAAAGCTACCAAGCATTCAGTTGATACTTATGAAAAAATGAAAATTCGCAGAAGCTTATAAAACACACTTAAATTTCTGCATTATTCACTTCGATTTCCTATAAATGAACGTGAATCGTTATAGTACACTTACAAATCCCTAAACATTAAAAACAATAATTCGTTGTCTTGGCTGAGAGAGAGAGAGAGAGAGAGAGAGAGAGAGAGAGAGAGAGCTAGCGCCTTCGAGGCGTTTGGAATGTGACATGTGAGTGACGGGCAGAAAGATGTGGTTTGACCATCCACTGGATAGGAGAACGCAGGTGGATATGGGATGGAGAAGACATGTGGATAGGGGACGGTTTGGAAGAGGGAGAAGGTGGATAGGAGAAGGCACGGAAATGGATAGGCAAGTCGAGGTAATAAAGAATGAATGAATATCAAACTTGTCCTTAAATGAAAAAAACGGGTATACGTAAGTTCCATGTTACACGGAAGTATCTTAAATTCAAAACCTCCAGGGGCCCTAAACTGAACAAACGTGAATAATTACACCAAAAGTTTACATGAAGTTGATAGTGAAGGTGAATTGTAAAAAAATCCACTTATAACATCATTGGATTTCTCTCTCTCTCTCTCTCTCTCTCTCTCTCTCTCTCTCTCTCTCTCTGGAAACCGTATGCAAAGCCAAACTGTACATAAAGTGATTTAAAATTTCTCGAGCCTGTCTGTCTGTCTCAGATTGCCTTACCATTGTGTAAGACACGGGCTCTTGCCTTAGGCAGCCCGTAAGTTCTCCAGCCTTGCAAAAGGGTTCAATACCATCACAGTATGTATTAAAAACACGCTCACAAATGCATGCATGTTATAACATACAAGATGGGACAGCATACCTATATAAGGAGAATAATTCAGCTACAACATTCTTTGACTTTAGTTTTACGTAAGAAATTTATTCTATAGTTTATGAACTGGTCAATGTGATATTAGGATTACACCAATCCCTTCGGAGATTTAATCCTCCCTTTCCTAACAGAGATTTCTCTACACTAGGATGTCTTGTTAAGTTCAATGGCGTTGTAATGTTAGTGCATTTTCAACAGCTTGTCTCCGTATTTCTAACGTCCGTATTTCTAACGTAAATGCAAAATTCGAATACTTCAGTGGACCTTACTCAATGTTTAAGTCTGATGACACACTATATATGCAACGTACTTCTGAATGATATGTTTTAATGAAGCTAAATAAATTTAATTATGGGAGAAATAAATGAAAATCATACGACGGTCAATAACTCTTTAAATAAAGAGAGAGAGAGAGAG
>NW_027168714.1:0-10000 GCF_036898095.1 Palaemon carinicauda
TCACTGAATAAACTCCTCTGCCTATGCTTGCAAAGTAAATGAACCTAATGTGAGAGGGTTCTGTATGTATGTATGTATGTATGTATGTATGTATGTATGTATGTATGTATGTATGTGTGATGATTCTGTCTGACATATATATGTATGTATGTATGTATGTTAACACAAAACGAATATCTGACATTCAAAAAGGTGGATCAAATGGTGATTCTCTCTCTCTCTCTCTCTCTCTCTCTCTCTCTCTCTCTCTCTCTCTCTCTCTCCTCTCTCTCCTCTTCTCCTCTCTCTCTCTCTCCTACAAAACGAGTGTGGTAAAATTTAATAAGATTTTTGTATACACGTGAAAGTACCAATGTGTAAATAGTCAAAATTTGTCTGAAGACAAAGAACTGTATTATGAAAGTATGTATGATTTCAATGCATATATTGTATATTTTACTTAATCTACTTTAAGGGATTTCTTTTCTGGTCGTATTACGTAGGAAAACTTGACTCTCCACAGGACTTACAAAATCAGTTTATCGTACGATTTTGCATATCACTCTACAACTGCCATTTATTGTCGAATCCATATTATCGAAACACTGAAGAGAACAAGAATGTCTTCAGTTTCTTTCCAGAACTGGATATTTCTTATTTATCAATTCTCGAATCTGAATATTTAGATAGGCGCTATATATGAAATCCTTGGAATCCAAGCTCCCCTTCATCTAATAATAATAATAATAATAATAATGTTTATTGGACAAAAACATAGTATACATACAAAATATTTACAAAAAAAGATTCGGTCCAAGCCCATGTGGAGCAGAGCTCTTCGGGCAATAATACAATAAAATAATATCATCAATTAAAAAAATTTATAAAAAGTAAATATTGATATCGATAAACTAAATGTACTCATATATATACATAAGAAATATACATATGCATACACATACAAATACATATACACACATGTACATATACATACACATGTACACATAGACACATATAAATGAGATTTTTAGCCTAAAAATAAATGGAAATGTACAGTATATTCGTATAATAAAGTATGATAAAGAAGGGCGGAATAATAAATAGTACAAATTTTGAATTTAACATTGATATGGTAGAAATGCTAGACTTACAAATGTATACAAGCAATAAAGAATATAAGAATTAAGAACATTATTGCATTAATGGTTAGTTCATGAAGAAATGTCTACTAATAAAACTTAGTACACAGATAATAACATATTAGTATATGATTTTTTAAAAGATCGAATGCTAAGCAATGCCTTAAGATAAGCAGGCAGAGTATTCCATTGTTTAACTCCCTGATAGAGATAAAACTGTTCACATTTCTTTACACGTACGAAGGGAAGAGTTAAGTTAGAGTCTCTTGTTCCATATTGGTGTGCTGATTGTACCTGAATTATTTTTTGTCTAATGGATGGATATTTATGCAGCGAAAGGGTTTGAAACATCAAATTCATTAAGGAGAGTTTGTAGGTCTCCTCCAACTTCAGAATCGAGAGAGACCGGAATAGAGGTGATGTATGAGCTAAATAATCACTCGAAGTTTATTATTCTCACCAGTTTTTTTTTGCATAATGATTAGCGGTTGCAGGACGTTTCTACTGCAAATCCCCCACGCTGTAATGCAGTAATTTAGATGAGGAGATACTAAAGAGTGGTAGAGTTGTTTTAATATATATAGCGGGAAATAATCCTTCAGCCTATATATGATACCTATAAACTTTGGAAATTTTATTGACTATCATATCCACATGCTTACTGAAGGTTAATTTATTGTCAAACATTACTCCTAAAAATTTTCCACTGGATTTCTGGTCAAGAGTGTGATTTCCTATTGCAACTCTTATGTTACCGGGAACTTTGCGCAAAGAAAATATTATGAAATATGTTTTTCTCTCATTTAGGGTCAATTTATTCGATAGTAACCAATTTTTAACATTATTTAAGTTAGCAGTTAAAGAATTACAAAGAGAATAAATATTTTTATGACAAAGATGGAGCGTGGTGTCATCGGCAAAAAGTATGGAGTTTAATCTGCCAACTGAACGAGGGCAAATCATTAATATAGATGAGGAAAAATAACGGGGGGACACCTATTTTGACATCCATAGTCTCTGAAAGATGACCATCGAGCGTGACAAATTGTTTTCGATTTGTCAGGTAGGGATTGGAGTAAGAGTAGTGCATTGCCTCGTATACCATAATGTTCCAGCTTTTGAAGTAGTATATCATGAGACACAGTATCAAAGGCTTTGCTCAAATCCAAAAAAAACCGCACCAAGGGTATTCATTTTTATTCATTGCATTATAGATATTTTCAAGGAGGTCATGAACGGCATCACTAGTACTTACGCCTCGTAAGAAACCATACTGACACGTAGAGAAAATGTTACAACTATTGAAGAAAGAGTAAAGTCGACTATACAATAGTTTTTTCAAATATTTTATTCAACAAAGGAAGGCAGCTAATTGGTCTATAGTTATTAACATCTGATATATCACCGGATTTGTGTAACACAGTCACACATGCAATTTTCAAATGTCAGGATAAATACCAGCATCTAAACAACGGTTGAATAGCATAGATATAGGAAAGGCAAGTAGGTTAGCATTGTTCTTATATAATCTTGTAGGAGGAGAATGAATATTTGCTTTTTTGTTTTTCAGTTTTTTTATAATGTTCATCACTTCAAATGGAGATGAAGGGGGTAAAAAAAATAGACTGCTGATTTGAGGGAGGCAAATAGGTACGGAAATCTAAGTTAATATTTTGAGGTAAAGCATCCCTTAGAGTAACGCCTATTGTAGAGAAATGAAGATTAAAAGCATTTGCAATTTGTTTAGTGTCAGTAATGGTTTCCCCGTTTCGAATCAGTTTTCTGAGTGAGCTACTCTTTTTTCTGCCCGGCCTTAGTGACGAGTTGATTAAGTCCCAAGATTTTTTGGCATCTCTACGGAGTTGGTCAAAAGTACTCTCAAAATAGTTTTTCTTTGCCCTGCGTATTAATGTACATAACAGATTACAATAGTTATTGTACTGTTGGCTACTATAATTACCCAATTTCATTCTTCGGTACAGATTATGTTTAATATTAATCGATTTAAGAAGTCCTTTGGAAAGCCACCTATTCATCAATCTTTTAACACTAACAAATTTTGTTTTCAGGGGAAAACACTCATTGAAGAAACTGTCAATTTTGTCACTGAAAGAGGTCACACCTACGTGAGGATTTTAAGGAGGCGTGACCATATTCCTGCTGACCAGTCTTCTACCCCGGAGTAGTTCTGTAAATTTTCTATCATTAATTTGGCTCATGTCTCTAAATTGAATTCTTATTTTGTCATTCATGCTGCTTAGTGCAGGCAATAAAATGCTACAGAAAATTGGGAAATGATCAGTGATATCAGCTAAAAATATCCCAGAGTTACTAACGAGGTTATTATTGGCCCAAATGTGATCGATACAGGAGAGAGAGTCATTTGACCCCGATTCTGGTAGGCCTAGTTATTGATGGTCGGTATTCGAAAGACCGCATTGTGTTGATCAGTCTCCTTGTGGTCTCGCTTTCCCCCTTCCCTCATTAGGCAGATGTTAAAATCCCCTGGTGACAACAGTATTCCCAGAAGAGATACCTGGACTTCTTAGTACCCGCCTCTAGCGAGTTGAAAAACATATTTTTCGTCACCTCCTGGACGCCTGTATATACCTAAGATAATAGCAGAATGAGAGGAATTGGGAACAGAAACTGTTGCCCCGGCACTTTCAAAATTATCCGTAGATATGCTTAACTCATCGAGAGGTTTAAACAAAAGTGAATCTTTAACAAAAATGCTCACACCACCGCCCCTCCTGATAATCTCCTCATTTCTAAATTGCAAGCTTTGCAATTCCTTGAATTCACTGTTTGATCATCTGGTTCGTTTAACTTAGTGAAGTTTATACATTTCACTTTACCATCATTCTTTTTCAAGAAGTTCATAACTTTATCACAATTATCATGAATAGACTTTCGAACTTCTGGATCACATTTCAAAAAGACGTATACAGTATACAAATAATAACGAATACAGCTGTTTCCAGTCCATCTGCAGGATAAAGGCCTCGCACAGGTTCTTAGTCATCGTTGGTGTTTAGCAGATTTCATTACCAAGCTGGCCACTGTGGATTGGTGATGGTGGGAGACTTTAGTCTGACTGCTCACAGCAAACGATCATATATATATTATATATATATATATTATATATATATATATATATATATATATATAATATATATAGATAGATAGATAGATATTTGAATATATATGTATCATGATCAACAAAGCTGTACTAGTCAGAGCCACCCATACTATGTTAGTGATGAAAATGGCCTCAGACATGACTAGGGACATGTTTAGAGGCTTTTCTCTTAAGGTGACTAGAAATGGCTGCATTTGTTATATTTATATATATATATATATATATATATATATATATATATATATATATATATATATATACTGTATATATAAATTATATCTATATGTATATATATACATATTATATACAGTATATATATACACTGTATATATACATATATATATGCATATATATACATATATATATATGTATGTATATATATACATATATATATATATATATATATATTATATATATATATATATATATATATATATATATATATATATAATTATATATATTTATATGTATATATATGTATATATATACCCTTGTATATATATATATATATTATATATATATATATATATACATATATACATATATATATATATATATATATATATATATATATATTATATATATATATATATATATATATATATATATATATGTATATATAGGATTACAGGTGAGGATCATATATATGGTGTGCAGCAGGGTCCAAAACACATCAGTAAAAAGGCCATATTTTATTTAGGAAACGTTTCGAACATTGCAATGTTCATTATCAATCTGTAAAAGATATAAATATAAAATTCTTAAAATTCATACAATAATTTAAAAAAAATAGTAAAAGAATATTAAAACATTATTGATTTTATAACAGAAAATCGTGAAAAACTAAACATTGAAACATAAGAGAACCAGTGCTCACCAAGCCATCCATAGGAAAAAGGCGAAGAACGAATGAGTAAGAATTGTTACCCATCTACGACTTCAGTTATGCTAAGAAAAGAGGAGAAGCGGAGGCGTTAGAGTTTAAAGAAGGAACGAGGCGTTTAATGTATAATGATTCAAGGGTAGTTAAAAATTCGCTATGTTTTGTCCCCACCAATAATTGAAAAATGTTTTTTTGTTTACTTGGGTTTTGCAAATGGCGGCATGATTCCTTATATTAGAAAATTCTGGGTTACCAAGTCTCTGACCAGTTCTGAAGCTGTATCCCATATGGCTACAGTATCTCACCTGCAACAACCTTCGGCAAGATCCAACATAGATACCGGGACATCCCGGGCACTTGAATTTATAAATGATGTTGGACCCTCATGAAGGTCTGCAGGTTTGTCTTTGTAGCCAAAAAATACATTAATTTGAGTGGATTGATTGGGATTAGTTGGATGTTAAGGCAGCCGAACTCTTTTTTCTATTATTTGTTTAAGTTTGATGGAAAACTTGTTGTCAGATTGGTAAGGAATTGTAGCGAAAATATTTTTCTTTTTTACATTATAGGATGGTACTAGAGTGGAGAAATGACGTGAGAGGAGCTTGTTAATAACCTTGTAAACCATATTTTCAGGGTAAGAGTTTTGCTTGAAAAAATTAACCAAAAATAAAATCTCCTTATGAAAGAGTGACCAACTCGAGGAATAACGCAGAGCCCTATAAACAAGTGTGTATATAGCATTTAGTTTAAAATTTAAAAAACAAGAACTATAAAAATTGTTGGCAAGTCCAGTGTATGTTCTTTTTCCGATACACAGATGTTATAAATTCACCATTGTCTCTGCTTACGTTAATGTCTAAAAAAGGTAGAGAGTTGTTGTTTTCTTTTTTCCATAGTGAACTTCATATTTTGGTGCTGAGTATTTATATGGCTTAAAAACATCTCACTATGCCATGGTTGTTTAAATAACACAAAAGTGTCATCAACATATCTTCTATAATACACCTGGCTTACAAGAGTCTGGACAACTATTTAAAAAATTTTCTTCAAAAGATGACATAAAAATATTTGCAAACAAAGGCCCTAAAGGGGAACCCATGGCAACTCCATCGACCTGCGAATAGAGTTGGCCATTAAAAACAAACATGGAGTCTTGCACAGCAAGCTCAAGAAAAGTCTTAAAATAATGTCTGTTAAAACCATGGAAAATAATTTGATCGTCATAAAAAATCTTATCTAAAATAATATTAATGGTTTCATTGAGTGGAACATTTGTAAAAAGAGATTCTACATCGAAACTTGTCATATGTAGATCACCATCTTGTAAAACTATTTGTTGCTGAAACTCAAAGCCATTTTTTAGTGAGAACTGGTTGCTTGAGAAATTACCAAGTAAAGAGACAAGGTGTTTTGATATTTTATAAGCCGGGTTGTTATAGGCTGCCATAATAGGTCTGATAGGAAACTCCTTCCTTGTGTATCTTTGGTAGTCCATATAGAATGCTAAAAGAGGAACCAGTCACAAACAGTTGTTGATACGTTGTTTCATTTAAGATACCTTCATTTTTTAGTTTCCTCAAAAATCTGTTAATTTTGTCTTCTCTTTTGTAAATGTCCAAAAAATTTGGTTCACCATGTAACTTAAATTTAGTTTGGTCAGTAAGAATATTATTTACCTTATCAATATAGTCTGTTCTATTGAGCAGTACAACACCCTTACCCTTATCTGGTTTACAAATAACCAAACTGTCTCGTTTGCCCCAATTTTTGTAAGATACTTAAATCCTCCTTCCTGAAAAAACGGTGTCCAAGACACTCTTAACTTAGTGTAAGTTTTATGCAAAAGAAAAGACAACTTATGTTGCAAACCACTTAGGTCATTGATCAGATTTAAGCCCTTGAGTCGTTGAAAAAGCATTTCGAAAGGAAAGTAGAAGTCTGCATACTTAGGTCTGTAGGAGGGCAAATTGAAATCCAAGCCAAATGATAACAAAAATTCCTCTCTTTTGGAGAGAACATAGTTAGACAGATTAAAAATACAATAGTTTCTCTTATTAAAATTAGGAGTAACAACACCTAGTGCTTTAAGTTTTTTTTTGATGACGTAATTGTACAGACGAGACATAATTATTTACAAAATCATTAAAAAGTTTCTGATAATAAAACGGTCAATAATAGATAAATCCTGAAAAAGTTGTTCTCGTAGGCGACAAACATTAGCACTTGCATTTTCAATAAGTTTCTGTTTCGTTTCAATCTCCTTCTTGAGTAGTTCGTTCCAAGGCATTCTTGTAAAATTCGGTGTGATATAGCGAAGTCTTGTAGAGCCTGAACCGCTAACAAACTTAGGGTGTACTCCATTCAAAAGACAATACTGCAAGAAATCCAAATCAAACTTGGCTTTTTTCCTCTCTCTCAAAAGTCGATTTCTCCAACCTTCTCGAGGTGGTCAGGGTCACTGGTGGATAGCGATGTTGAAGGACGTTGCGAAAAGTGCTGAAAACGGCGACATCTCAGCCTAAACCGCGAAGAGAAAGACGAACAGAAGTCGATGCAACATCACGGACGTATCAAAGGATTACAGGTGAGGATCATATATATGGTGTGCAGCAGGGTCCCAAAACACATCAGTAAAAAAGGCCATATTTTATTTAGGAAACGTTTCGAACATTGCAATGTTCATTATCAATCTGTAAAAGATATAAATATAAAATTCTTAAAATTCATACAATAATTTAAAAAAAAATAGTAAAAGAATATTAAAACATTATTGATTTTATAACAGAAAATCGTGAAAAACTAAAAACATTGAAACATAAGAGAACCAGTGCTCACCAAGCCATCCATAGGAGAAAGGCGAAGAACGAATGAGTAAGAATTGTTACCCATCTACGACTTCAGTTATGCTAAGAAAAGAGGAGAAGCGGAGGCGTTAGAGTTTTAAAGAAGGAACGAGGCGTTTAATGTATAATGATTCAAGGGTAGTTAAAAATTCGCTATGTTTTGTCCCACCAATAATTGAAAAATGTTTTTTGTTTACTTGAGTTTTGCAAATGGCGGCATGATTCCTTATATTAGAAAATTCTGGGTTACCAAGTCTCTGACCAGTTCTGAAGCCTGTATCCCATATGGCTACAGTATCTCACCTGCAACAACCTTCGGCAAGATCCAACATAGATACCGGGACATCCCGGGCACTTGAATTTATAAATGATGTTGGACCTCATGAAGGTCTGCAGTTTGTCTTTGTAGCCAAAAAAATACATTAATTTTGAGTGGATTGATTGGGATTAGTTGGATGTTAAGGCAGCCGAACTCTTTTTCTATTCTTACTCATTCGTTCTTCGCCTTTTCCTATGGATGGCTTGGTGAGCACTGGTTCTCTTATGTTTCAATGTTTTAGTTTTTCACCGATTTTCTGTTATAAAATCAATAATGTTTTAATATTCTTTTACTATTTTTTTTAAATTATTGTATGAAATTTTAAGAATTTTATATTTATATCTTTTACAGATTGATAATGAACATTGCAATGTTCGAAACGTTTCCTAAATAAAATATGGCCTTTTTACTGATGTGTTTTGGACCCTGCTGCACACCATATATATGATCCTCACCTGTAATCCTTTGATACGTCCGTGATGTTGCACTCGACTTCTGTTCGTCTTTCTCTTCGCGTTTAGGCTGAGATGTCGCCGTTTTCAGCACTTTTCGCAACTCCTTTCAACATCGCTATCCACCAGTGACCCTGACCACCTCGAGAAGGTTGGAGAAAATCGACTTTGAGAGAGGAAAAAAGCCAAGGTGTGATTTGGGATTTCTTGCAGTATTGTCTTTTGAATGGAGTACAACCCTAAGTTTGTTAGGTTCAGGCTCTACAAGACTTCGCTATATCACACCGAATTTTACAAGAATGCCTTGGACGAACTACTCAAGAAGGAGATTGAAACGAAACAGAAACTTATTGAAAATGCAAGTGCTAATGTTTGTCGCCTACGAGAACAACTTTTTCAGGATTTATCTATTATTGAACCGTTTTATTTATCAGAAACTTTTTAATGATTTTGGTAAATAATTATGTCTCGTCTGTACAATTACGTCATCAAAAAAAACTTAAAGCACTAGGTGTTGTTACTCCTAATTTTAATAAGAGAAACTATTGTATTTTTAATCTGTCTAACTATGTTCTCTTCCAAAAGAGAGGAATTTTTTGTTATCATTTGGCTTGGATTTCAATTTGCCCTCCTACAGACCTAAGTATGCAGACTTCTACTTTCCTTTCGAAATGCTTTTTCAACGACTCAAGGGCTTAAATCTGATCAATGACCTAAGTGGTTTGCAACATAAGTTGTCTTTTCTTTTGCATAAAACTTACACTAAGTTAAGAGTGTCTTGGACACCGTTTTTCAGGAAGGAGGATTTAAGTATCTTACAAAAAATTGGGCAAACGAGGACAGTTTGGTTATTTGTAAACCAGATAAGGGTAAGGGGTGTTGTACTGCTCAATAGAACAGACTATATTGATAAGGTAAATAATATTCTTACTGACCAAACTAAATTTAAGTTACATGGTGAACCAAATTTTTTGGACATTTACAAAAGAGAAGACAAAATTAACAGATTTTTGAGGAAACTAAACAAATGAAGGTATCTTAAATGAAACAACGTATCAACAACTGTTTGTGACTGGTTCCTCTTTTAGCATTCTATATGGACTACCAAAGATACACAAGGAAGGAGTTCCTATCAGACCTATTATGGCAGCCTATAACCAACCCGGCTTATAAAATATCAAAACACCTTGTCTCTTTACTTGGTAATTTCTCAAGCAACCAGTTCTCACTAAAAAATGGC
>NW_027168714.1:17500-20000 GCF_036898095.1 Palaemon carinicauda
TATATATATATATATATATATATATATATATATATATATATATATATATATATATATATATATATATATATATATGCAGAAGAACCACAGGGTTCTTTGCATCTGAGCATCACGTTTTTCTGTGATTTTTACGCATATATATATATATATATATATATATATTATATATATATATATATATATATATATATATATGTATATATATATATATATATACTATATATATATATATATATATATATAGTATATATACTATATATATGTGTGTGTGTGTGTGTGTGTGTGTACATAATTATATATAAGCATATATACATAATCATATATATATATATATATATATATATATATATATATATATATATATATATATATATATATATATATATTTATATGCATGTATGTATGTGTGTGTTTATGTATTATATGTGTAATCATGTAAATGCATATAATTTTATATATATATATATATATATATACTATATATATATACTTATATAGAGAGAGAGAGAGAGAGAGAGAGAGAGAGAGAGAGAGAGAGAGAGAGAGAGAGAGAGAGAGAGAGAGAGAGAGAGAGAGATATATATATATATATATATATATATATATATTATATATATATATATATATATATATATATATATATATATGCGTTTGTGTATGTTTGAGTGCATACATACATATACCAGCAAATTTTCTTAATTCGTGAATCCATTAACCTCTCTTCCTTCTCCTGTTTTGCTTGCAATCCCTATGGGCCCATTCTGTTATCATTAATGTTCATATATCATCTGTCCTTCTCATTATATGTCCTGCCCATGTCCATTCCTTCTTCTTATATGTTGTTAGAATATCCTCTACTTTTGTTTGCTCTCGTATCCATGTTGCTCTTTTTCTGTCTTTTAGTGTTAACGCTATCATTATACTTTCCATAGCTCTTTGAGTTGTAACTAGCTTATGCTCTAAAGTTGATACTGGGGAAACACTTACTGTCTGTCCTATGTATGTATATTCATTAACAATCTCTAGAGGTTCCTTCTTAGTCCTTATTTGTTATCTCTCTGCCTTTTCATTGAACATTATCTCAGTTTTGCTCATATTCCTTTTAAGTCCTACATTTCTGCTTTCTCCATTGAAATCTTCTTTCATATTTTCCAATTCCTTCCGTGATTCAGTAAATAGAACTAAGTTATCTTCAAATCTTAAGTTATTAAGGTATTCCCCATTAATGTTAATTCCTAAATTTCCCAATCTAGATTCTAAAAACCCTTGGCCATGCTGTGAATAATTTAGGAGAAATAGGGTTTCCTTTTCTAATATTTTTCCTAATTGGAAATTTCTCACTAAATCTATGCAGTTTTAGGATTTCTGTCCTCCCCGTATCTTCAAGTGTTCTAACATAAGTATCATCTATTCCTTGTCTTTGAAGGGCTTTCATTACTGCTGAAATTTTGACAGAATCAAAAGCTTTTTCATAGTCTTTAAATGCCATACATTAGGGTTTGTCCTTCTTCCATTCGCTTGGATAAGGTTAGTTGTTGAATATCCGCTTCTAAAACCTACCTGCTCTCATGGCTCATTAAAGTCTAGCTTTCTTTTCATTTTGCCTGTTATGACCTTTGTAAATATTTCATATATTAGTGAGAGTAAACTTATTGGGCATTAATTCTCAGGACTTTTGATTCTTTTATGTGAAATAATAAATGATAAGGTTTTTCCAAGCAGAAGGCGTAGAGCGGTTTTGCAAACATTAAGTGTAAAACTCAACGATATTTACCACTATGAAATATTCTCCATCTAAATCATTTGTTAGGCCATCTAATGCTTTGTGTCTTTTCCTGCCTTTCAAAGCCTATTTTTACTTCTCTTACTTTCGGTACCGGTGTGACGGTCTGAACGATCCCCCATTCCCCCGGTCTCAGAATTCTCCTTGATAATCTGCGCATGCGCGAACATTACCGTTTGCCAGTGCATACGAGGTTGATGTTTTATTTCCCTGCAATGTTAGCGTGCGCAGCTCAACATTACCGCTTGCCAGTACATACGAGCTTGATGTTTTATTTTTATGCGAGCGAAGCGAGCTAATGGCGGAAAATAACCATTATACAATGTCAAGGAGAATTCTGAGACCGAGGGATCGTTCAGACCGTCTCACCGGCTCAGGAGTTTCTTTATTTCTATTGGCAAAGTTATTACTTAAATCACTATTGTATAGCATCATGTAGAAATCCTCTGCAATTTCATCACTCCATCTCTTTAGCCTTTTGCTGATAATTCCTTTTCGTCGTTGAAGCAAATATCTATTGGCGCCTTATTCAAAGTCTTCTTTTCATTAATCTTATATTTCTTCTTTTCTTTAGTGTTTTCTCAATTTTGGTCTGATTGTGTTAATAAATTTATGTTTTTATTTTATTTATTGTTTTGGATAGTTATGCTAGTTGCGTGTCATCATATCCAATTTTATCTTTATGAGACTTTTGGTGTTTTCTGAGAGTTTACGTTG
>NW_027168714.1:25000-35000 GCF_036898095.1 Palaemon carinicauda
TGTTATTATTATTATTATTATAATTATTATTATTATTATTATTATTATTATTATTATTGTAATACTCCTGATATTATTATCGTTATTGTTGTTGGTGGTGGTGGCTGTTGTTATTATTATTATTATTATTATTATTATATTTATTTTATATTAATATCAAAAGTATAATAATAATAATAATAATAATAATAATAATAATAATAATAATAATAATAATCATAATAATAATAATCATCATCATCATTTTAATAATAATAATAATAATAATAGTAATAATATAATTAAATGAGATTATGTACAAGCAGTCAGAGAGAGACAGAGGAGAGAAAGAAAATGTGAGAAAGAGGACACGTGCTCTTCTTTAGATTGCCCGGAGCTTCTTTCCGGACAGGGGCTTCCAATTGCCTTGGGGGATTTTTGACGGTGCGTCTAGTCACGTGACTCGGGTGTCGAACCTTCTGACGTCACATTAATAACGGCCATCCGAGCGAAAGCTGCGCGTGGGTTGACCTGTCTATTCTATGGGCCTTGAGGACACCACCCCATAGGCAATCAACAAATAGATTTCACTCAGCGCAGCCTTATGACTACCGTGACCTCTCCCATGACAATTACTGGTCAGGAGCAGATACGTGGGAATATGACTTCCCGCCTCTTCCATCAAGAGGCAGTTATCACACAAGAAGTGCTCGTCCCGGACATTGGTACTGGGATAGATAATCATGTGACTCCAAAAAACGATCTTTTGTGTATAGAATATTTGAATGTACAGTCTCTCCTTAGTAAGATATGTGAAATTGAATTAATGCTCTTAAACAGAAATATTGATGTATTATGTTTAACTGAGACTTGGTTAACCCCGAATGTTGTCGATTCACTCATTGAATTTCCTAATTATACAATATGTAGATGTGACAAAGGAAGAGGTGGAGGTTGTTGTATTTATGTAAAAAATAATCTTTCTGTTAATATTTGTAATCTTAATGTTCAAAGAGTAGAGGGGGTAGAAGAGGTTTGGCTCTCTGTACAATCTCGTAAGCTACCTTCTGTTATCATTGGTTGCTTATATAGACATCCGCATGCTTCAAATGATACTTTTAACTATATTTTGGAATGTCTGAGAATGATTTCTCTAAAGAATAAATCAATTTATGTAATAGGTGATCTAAATGATGATTTGATGTTAGGTTCAGCAAAGATACATAATATTTTAAGAGTCACCAAATTAAATCAAATGATTAATAAACCTACTAGAGTTAGCCCCATCTCATCCACACTACTAGACGTGTTAATAACAAACAAGCAGAAAAGTGTCATTAAAATTGAGGTAAATCCAAGTATTGTAGCTGACCATGAACATATTTCATTTATCATAGATATTAAGAAGCCAAAACGTAAACCAGTCACGGTAACCTCTAGGTGTTTAAAATATTACTCTGCAGATTTTTTGTGCAATACATTGCTAGACCAGAAAATAATTTTAGATACAATCATGCATACTGATGACACACATATTCAAACAGGAATTTTCAATAAAGTATATAATAGTGCCTTAGATAAATGTGCCCCAATAACCACGAAGGAAATAAGGAGACCCAGTGCACCTTGGATAGACAATGATCTCAAAAACAGTATGATTGAAAGGGACAAAATGCAAAAAAGGCTTAAACATAATAGACATGATGAGAATCTTAACAATTCGTATAAGGAAATGAAAAAACTCATCAATTCGAAAATGCGTACTGCCAAAGCTTATTATAACAAAGACAAGATCAAGAAAAGTAAATCTCGCAAAGAAACATGGAAAATTATGAATAATATTGTATCTACTAAAACAAATAAAAAGATTGAATACGACAACCCAAAAGCTAGAGCAGATCAATTTAACCAATACTTTGCTAATGTAGGAAAAATAACTTATGATAAAACGCAGGAAATTCTACAAAAGTACGAAAATGAAGATATTAGAAACACTCAAAATAATTTTGGCAATAATATAAAATTGTTTAGACCGCAACCAGTTACAGTAGAAACAATAATAATAACAGTTAAGAGTTTGAATAATAGTAATGCTTACGGAACGGATGGTATTCCTACTAGTTTTCTAAAAGATTCCCTTACAGTTATTGCATATTATATCACGGTTATCATAAATACATCGATTGTAACTGGGAAATATCCTTCTATTTGGAAACAACCCCTCGTAGACCCTCTTCACAAGAAAGGAGACAAGGACGACCCTGGTAATTATAGACCTGTTTCTATCCTTCCCGTAATATCGAAAGTAATAGAAAGGATTGTATGTAATCAGTTAATGGAAAATCTAGAAAAAAATAATTTGATTTCTAACACTCAGCATGGATTCCGTAAAGGTTTATCAACAGAAACAGCTTTGATGAAATTAACAGATGAAATTTATAAAAATATTGATAGAAAAAAAGTTTCCATATTAATTTTATGTGACCTATCAAAGGCATTTGATAGTGTCAACCATGATGAATTGTGTAAATCCCTTAAGGAACATTACATTGATACGTTCTGGTTTCAGGATTACTTGAAGGATAGAAGTCAGGTAGTTAGAGTAGGAGACGTAAATTCTTGCATTGAAAAGGTTGAATTTGGAGTCCCACAGGGATCTGTCCTAGGTCCAATTCTGTTTTTAGTCTACGTTAATGACATGATTAAATACATAGAAAACTGCTTGCTAATTCAATACGCTGATGACACCCAAGTTCTTTTGGCTGATCAAATAGAAAATTTAGATGGCTTGATAAAAAGCGCTGAACTAATATTGCTCAAAATTAAGAAATATTTTCTAAGAAAAGGGCTATTATTAAATGCCACTAAAACACAGTGCATGTTTGTGGGTAGCTCACAGTATATTAGCAAAATTCCAAATGACATTATAATAAAATGCGATGGTGATGAAGTAAAGATAAGTCAACATGTGAAAAATCTAGGTCTACACATGGACAGGTACAGTTGCCTCAAAGTATTCCCTTACCCCTTACGCTTATGTTTTATGAAAATAGTATGGTAACACCGCAATGAAAGCCTATTTGTCTCGTAACGACGGACGTGAATGGTCGAGCTATTGGTATGCCAGTGCTCCTATTTTTATAAACACTACTGTAGACAATATATTAATGATATACGAATAATAGTTCACATTACAAGTGAAATAAGTTGCTGTTAAATACTTAGAAAAATAGTATAGTAACAGAGTAGTAATAATAGCAATGGTAAAAATCATATTCATTCCTGATTAATCAGACATCGTCAACCTTCGTTACATTCACTTGAGGCAGGCGTTTGCTGAAATCCAACTTTAGTTCATAGTAGATATATGGGTTCTTTTTCAGAACATAATTATTTGAATGGAAATACGCTTTCGATTTATATAATCCATCAATTTATAAAGAAATGAGATCATAAACCGCAAATTTCAAGACCTATAAATATAATTTCATAAAGGCAATTATGATAGCCATTGACAGGTCATGATACGGAAGGCTTGGGGAAAAATTAATAGACAACCCGATGTATAAAGGAACAAATATATCCAGTGTATCATTCATATATATATATATTTTTAATTCGAGCCACGTCTCACCAGAGTAGCCTAGATGGAAATTTCTCTGGGCGGTAATTAAACTCGAGTCATCTGAGTAACAACACACCTTAACCACCCTGGTGGTCTTTATATCATTGGTAGATATGGTTGCACACCGATAAAATCGTACTCATATAGATAAGAGAGAGAGACTGAACTATGGTTGGGTTTATTTTATGTCAATTTCGTTGGTATTATCGAACAGTACTATATAAACCTTTTTTAATACCTTGAGAATGACACAGGGACTCGATTAAAGCTGTATAACTCAGAAAGAGAGAGAGAGGCGGGGCCAGTAAGTGATGTCGTGACCTCTGTTAGTCCATTATGTCATTCTCTTGAGTAGCGGTTTAGTGACTAGAGTAGACAATGGATCGCAATCAACAAAGAATCAGCAATAGGAGCAGAATTGTAGGCATGAGAGACTCTGGCATGTCTTACAAACATATTGCAAGAGAATTAGGAATTTCAATGCCAACAGTTCGACTTTGGTGTCGAAGATGGGAAGAGTCCGGAAACCTCAACGACAGGCCAAGAGCTGGTGGGCCAAGAAAAACGACCCCAGAAGAAGATAGGGCGATTTCGGAAGTAGCCACGCAAAGCCCATTTATAAATGCAGTTGCCATAAGGGACACACTGAACTTGCGTGTTTTGTCTGGAACTATAAGAAATAGGCTCCACGCAGACGGTATCCACCATAGGACTCCGGCAGTGAAACAAAAGCTGGAGGATCGTCATAAAACGGCACGGCTGGAATTTGCTCAACGTTATTTGGAAGAGGGGTTAGACTTCTGGGGCAGAGTAATTTTCAGTGACGAAAAGACCTTCGCTTCTAACACGCATGGTCGTCTGCATTGCTGGAGGCGTGATAACACGAGATACGACAGCCAGAATATTTATCAAGTAGCCAGAAGCGGCCATATCACCTGTAACGTTTGGGGGTGGATACACCTGCATGGCGTTGGTGATTTGGCCCAGATCAGTGGAAGGTTCAACGCTGAGCAGTATCTCGAAATTTTGGAAGAGGTGATGGTTCCTTCCGTTCGCGCTTATGCTCTTCCTTATCCTGAGCAGATAATTTTCATGCAGGTATGTGCATTGTTTTTTTTTTTTTTTTAGTTATATGAATGCCCTTTCTTGACAAATATGGTATCAACTCATTGCTGATATTGGTCATAAAGTAGTTTCAAATTACTCAATAAGACTTTTGTCTTAGATTTATTAGTTTTATAACTGTAAAAGGATCTTACATCAACATCATTGATCTACATTCCCTGATGAATCTAAAGCGGCCAAATAAAGCCACTGAAATTGTTACAAGGTATTTTTTGCCTCTTCATGAAAAGTAGACCAAATATTCTTATCAACACACAACACCCACGTCTCCTCCTTGGCTACTCAAGCCCTTTTATTAATCATTATTGTGACTCCTTTTGCTGGACTAAACGGCATTATTTTGCCGTCATTTATATTGAAAATATAAATTGTTCTCCTTCCACCTTGTTCTAACAGTATGATTAATCAGTTATATTATTTCTTTTAGGATAACTGTTCCATCCATACTGCGAGGATTGTCCGAGCATGGTTTGCTGAACAGCGCGACATTGTTCTCCTTCCCTGGCCGAGCAAAGCATGCGACTTGAACCCGATCGAAAATGTCTGGGGGAACATCGTCAACAGCTGGGAGCAGGGTCAGGAGCGTAACCACCAGCGTCTTTTCCAGCATGTTCTCAACGATTGGGAACTGTTCCGCCGCAACCGACAAGTTGTTTATAACCACGTCTCGTCAATGCAAAACAGATTGCAAGATGTTATTGCACATAATGGTGGATGGACAAAATATTAATGTTTCAAATACGATCTTGTTTTACCTATTTTCTTTTTTACAATTCAACATTGTATAACTAGAATTAAATAATTTATTTCCATAGTGATTTCACTAAACCTTGCCCACAAATGTAAGGAATGTTATGAGAATGGAAACTGAAAAAAAAAATAATAAGCTTCAATCAACCGGTATCGCTTGAGTACTAAAACAAAAGGTTAATACGAAGTTATGATTGCGATTAAACATTGAATATCACAAATTTGTAATACATAGTTTTCAGATATTTGCTATAAATTCATCGATGAATCCAGCTGATTTTAATAAAGAAAATTCATAATTATATAATAAAAGACTTGGGTATTTTATTTTTTACCAACGATTAAGACCAAGGCCAGCTCAACTGAGAGAGAAATTTAGTCATTTAAGTTAAATGTAAAATAAAAAAAAAAATTCTAAACCTGACGATAACTGAAAGCAATTCAATCCATCTCTTTATCTCTATGTATCTACCCATCTATGGTGCATCTAGTTGCAAGTTTTAATTGCTAATTATCTTATCTAGAATATTTAGTATTAAAAGTGATATCTTACGAAGCACTTACATTCCCCAAAGTAATTCCGTTGTCAAGTGGGCTTTTGACAACCGATAAATTCTCTAACTGCCCGTCATGAATTTATACCTTACTACTCTGAGAATGATCATCATGGAATTTATTTTCATAAAAATTAACATGCGACTGATGATTCCTTCTTGATGTTTTGTTAGGTCATATGTGGAGGGAAATATTACATATTGAACGAGATCTGTGAAACAGCTAGTTTGACGTCAATAACTTGTTTCAGACCCCCACCGTATTGTAATAAGTATTGAAGACACAAGGATATCGGAGTTATCTTATTATATAATGACATGGCTATACAACATTTATCTAATCGAGTCCCTGTTGTCATTATCAAGGTATTATAAAAGGTCTATATAGTATTGTTTGATAATACCAACGAAATTGACAAAATAAAACCAACCATAGTTCAGTCTCTCTCTCTCATCTATATGAGTACTGATTTTATCGGTGTGCAACCATATCTACCAATGATATAAAGACCACCAGGGTGGTTAAGGTGTGTTGTTACTCAGATGACTCGAGTTTAATTACCGCCCAGAGAAATTTCCATCTAGGCTACTCTGGTGAGACGTGGCTCGAATTAAAAATATATATATATATATATATATATATATATGAATGATACACTGGATATATTTGTTCCTTTATACATCGGGTTGTCTATTAATTTTTCCCCAAGCCTTCCGTATCATGACCTGTCAATGGCTATCATAATTGCCTTTATGAAATTATATTTATAGGTCTTGAAATTTGCGGTTTATGATCTCATTTCTTTATAAATTGATGGATTATATAAATCGAAAGCGTATTTCCATTCAAATAATTATGTTCTGAAAAAGAACCCATATATCTACTATGAACTAAAGTTGGATTTCAGCAAACGCCTGCCTCAAGTGAATGTAACGAAGGTTGACGATGTCTGATTAATCAGGAATGAATATGATTTTTACCATTGCTATTATTACTACTCTGTTACTATACTATTTTTCTAAGTATTTAACAGCAACTTATTTCACTTGTAATGTGAACTATTATTCGTATATCATTAATATATTGTCTACAGTAGTGTTTATAAAAATAGGAGCACTGGCATACCAATAGCTCGACCATTCACGTCCGTCGTTACAAGACAAATAGGCTTTCATTGCGGTGTTACCATACTATTTTCATAAAACATAAGCGTAAGGGGTAAAGGAATACTTTGAGGCAACTGTACATGACATTCAGTACTCACATTGACGAGCTGAGTAGAAAAGTTAGTGGCATTCTAATGTATTTAAGTAGAGTAAAAGATTACTTTGATGATACTACTCGAGCTTTTATTGTGGAAAGTCTGGTCTTGAGTGTAATAAACTACTGTATTAAGATATGGGGGTCTACTAATGATATGCACATGGGAAAAGCTCAAAAAATCCAAAACTTTGCTGGTAGAGTAGCCGTTATTGGGGTGAAAAAACACGATCACATCACCCCAACCCTCCAGCAATTAAAGTGGATAAAATTAAAAGAAAAGTGTATGTACGATGTTTGTGTTTTTGTTTTTAAAAGTTTGAGAAAAGAATATCCCAACTGGCTATACACATTTCCTACAGTTGGTAATTGTAGGAATGCATTAACCGGACAGAATGAAAATCTATTTGTAGACAGCTATCGAACTGATTTGGGTTCACGCTCAATGGCAATAAGGGGCCCAGCTTGCTGGAATAAACTACCTCTGGAAATAAGAAAATGTATAAATGTTAGTTCTGATTTATTCAAAAAGAAACATAAGCAATATTTTTTAAATTTTACTTGAATGTATATATATCCTAATTTTTTACAATCCAATTATTGTGAATTTTATGTAAATAATGTATATTGTTATGTAACAGAATAACCATTTTATAATGGAATAAAGGTTTTTGACTTTGACTTTGACTTTGACTTCTACAAAATATCACACCTTAGATGTCAAGATTAATGAATGAAATCCTGGAAAAGTGGCAGCGTCCAACGCATTCTAGGCTGACTTTAATTTCTTTTCTCCGATACTATTTAAGAAAGATAAATAACTTTTTTTCTTTTAAGCCAATAAACACAATTATGAAAAAGTAGTCTTAATCATCTTTGCATCAAAATATATTATATTCTCTTCTCCAGGATAAGATTATCCAAAAAGTCAAATGAATATCTATTTTTTACAACACTTTTGTTTTCAACTGACCAAAAGACCATGGCGGTTAACGGATGACCCAAATCTAGTTATATTCATAAGAAATAGAATGTTAAAAAACAAAATTTTAATAAGAAATACTTTAAAACAAATAATTAAAAAAAAGATATTTACGAAAGAGTATATTTATGATAATTACTTAAATATGTAACATTTGTATTATAAGTTAAGAACGTTTGTACAATAACATTTATCGTATACTATATAATTTTCATTAATATGTTTATTTTGTATTTATTTGATGTGTAATTTTGTAAAACAATGTAAGTTCAAATCTGTATTTTGTAAAGAATAATTACGTATATAATGTAAATTGATAAAATGTAATTGTATTTTTATAATAAAAGATAAAAAAGAAAAAAAATGCGATGGCTGATGGGAATAGATCATTTCAAGAGGCCATGGGTAGGACTACACGGTGAGTGGATGCAGGTGTTGTTATTCACAGTTTATCCCTTTTTATTAATCCCTTGGCCCCAATGTCTCTTGGGATCCATTTACTATAGTAAAACCAATCTGTCATGGCCGCTGAGACGATATATCTGTCCCACTGTGTAGCGAACTCGTGTCAAAATGATTCAACCAATTTAAGGAGAGATGAACACTGCACTTGAACACAAGTCTCCAAACGGTGTGAGACTGATAAAATGAAGTTCCTTTTTGACAAATCTTACAGGATTATTTAGAGATTGAATCTAAGCTCTCTCTCTCTCTCTCTCTCTCTCTCTCTCTCTCTCTCTCTCTCTCTCTCTCTCTCTCTCTCTCCAGAAAACTTTCAATCAATCAATCAATCTCTCTCTCTCTCTCTCTCTCTCTCTCTCTCTCTCTCTCTCTCTCTCTCTCTCTCTCTCTCTCTCTCTCTCCTGTTATTCTTTCTCTCTCTCTCTCTCTCCTGTTATTCTTCCCGAACATATATGTTTCGGTGCTACTATAGTGTGAGGTCTACCGCCATATGTCGCCTACCCAGGTTGAGGGTGAGGTCTACCGCGTGACCAGCGTCCCACAGCTCCTAAATCAGTTCTTCCCTCGGCCTAAAAGAGATATCATTGATTGAGGGTACTAAAAAATGTTGCTGAAGGAGTTTTATAGAAGAGTCATTCTGACAGAAGAAGCTGAACTCGCCTTTTTAAGAGAGCACAATCTCTTGGATACAGTTCAAGAAGCAGATCTATTTGTGTCATTCTTAGAAGATGTACGAAGTGTGCATCGCTAGAATAAATGTATGGAAATATATGATAACCTGTTTGATGTATGAAGAATGTATCGCTAGAATAAATGTATGGAAATATATGATGACCTGTTTGATGCACGAAGAGTGTATCGCTAGAATAAAAGTATGGAAATATATGATAACATGTTTGATGTACGAAGAGTGTATCGCTAGAATAAATGTATGGAAATATATGATAACATGTTTATTTTTACCTTTATTCCTTTTTTTTAATGTAATTAGAAATCCAATGATCTATTTAAGTCATTTCTAAGATATGTTTAAATTAAGTGTTTATTGCTTAAACAAATGTATGAAAAGTGTTTTATCTATGAGGGACGAATAATTCAGCAGTAGACCTCACGCTATAGTACTAACGGGAGGTAGATCTCACGCTATAGTGTGGTAGACCTCACGCTATAGTAGCACCTATGTTTCTTAAGGTGAGGTTTTTATTTTTATTGTGATGAGAGCCAACTACATTTTTTCGAAAATATAATCCTAGGTTATTTTC
>NW_027168714.1:40000-42500 GCF_036898095.1 Palaemon carinicauda
AGGGAAGAGTTAAGTTAGAGTCTCTTGTTCCATATTGGTGTGCTGATTGTACCTGAATTATTTTTTGTCTAATGGATGGATATTTATGCAGCGAAAGGGTTCGAAACATCAAATTCATTAAGGAGAGTTTGTAGGTATCCTCCAACTTCAGAATCGAGAGAGACCGGAATAGAGGTGATGTATGAGCTAAATAATCACTCGAAGTTATTATTCTCACCAGTTTTTTTTGCATAATGATTAGCGGTTGCAGGACGTTTCTACTGCAACTCCCCCACGCTGTAATGCAGTAATTTAGATGAGGAGATACTAAAGAGTGGTAGAGTTGTTTTAATATATATAGCGGGAAATAATCCTTCAGCCTATATATGATACCTATGATATTATTCTTAAAATATTTTCCCTGTTGGGGCCCCTGGGCTTATAGCATTCTGCTTTTCCAACTAGGGTTGTAGCTTAGCAATTAATAATAATAATAATAATAATAATAATAATAATAATAATAATAATAATAATAATAATAATAATAATAATAATAATAATAATGGGATTATATTTAGTGATATGGAAGTGACCTAACCACTTGAAGTCTGTTTTCTCGAGTCATTGTGTCTATAACTTAATCATTTCTAATTTCATCTGACACTGATTTGACCATACCCAGTAAATCACACTTGTTCAAATTATCCCCTGGATTTGCACCCTTCATGGCCTTATCTTCTTTTGTATGCCATTGCCAGGATTTGCTAATGCTTACATTTGTTCTCTCACCTGAAGGAAAAACGAACATTGTTTTTGGTGCTTGAGTTCTCCGCATGAGCAGGGGTGAAGGGGGATTAGGGGGGTGGGGGATTATCCATTAAACTTCATGGTTTCATAGGCTTTCCCCACCTGCATCTAGCCTTTGATAAAAGACGATGGCAAAGAATTGGACTTAGGGAATTGATGGAAGATGAAACTTGGTTTTAAATAATACTATTGCGAGTTATGAAATAAACTCTCTCTCTCTCTCTCTCTCTCTCTCTCTCTCTCTCTCTCTCTCTCTCTCTCTCTCTCTCTCTCTTTGATATTGGATTGAAGTACTTGATAAAGTCGTTAGAATTTGGGCTAATGATGATTTGATAATGTGGTTACCGAAATAATAATAATAATAAAAATAATAATAATAATAATAATAATAATAATAATAACAATGCATTTTATTCAGTATGTCATTCAAACGGAATATCAAAATTTATTAGAGAGCAAACTATGGGCGCCGGAAATTGAGTATCATTTATTTATGAATGATTAAAAGAGATTTCTTTCAACTATAATGAAATAACCTAAAATAATGGAAGAGAAAAGCATATGATAGCTAATACAGCTAATACGCACAAACGTATATATATATATATATATATATATATATATATATATATATATATATATATATATATATATATATATATATATATATATATATATATATATATATATATATGAGTGTGTGTGTGTGTGTGTGTGGGTGTGTGTATACCCTAGAAGATAAAAGCAACCGAAGTGAAGGAAAATTGTCTGATAGATAACTATACGGTAGAGAAATCGACACCTCATTTCTCGATAACCTTCTGAGAGAGAGAGAGAGAGAGAGAGAGAGAGAGAGAGAGAGAGAGAGAGAGAGAGAGAGAGAGAGAGAGAGAGGGGGGGTGACCTTCAAGACTAGAGTGACCCGACCCGACCCGACTCTGATTCCTCCAGAGTCCCCAGAGACCCAGAGACCCAGAGTCCAGTTTTCCAGAATCCATTCTTCAGACTCAGTTGTTGTTTGGAGTCTGGAGACGCCAGACCTGACTTAGTGTTCTGTGTTGTATACTGCTAAGAGTGAGACAGGTAAGATAAGTTTTTTGTTATAATTTAAACAATAAAACCTGTAATTAGAAGAAATGCGGAGTGTTATGACAGTAATAGCGAGATTACTTTGTAAATTAATTTCGTAGAGACAACAGAAAGAATGGCAGAGTGAAATCAAATTAAATTAATTGTGAAATAGAGAAAAAAAGGGAAAATTAAGACTAAAATATCTGTATATTAACCCTTAGCGATAGGCTCTCAATAGAACAGCTTTTAAAAGCAAAATAATTAGGTTCATCTTCCTGTTAGTATTCCAGAGTAACATTTTTCTATTTGTCTTGTAAACAATCGTTTTTCAGAAAGTAGAAATCTAGTTTTATATTATAGTTATTCCTCTAAAGAAAAAATAGCAAAAATAGGAATTCTTTTTGCCGTAAAATCCTTAATTTCTGTAGCTGTTCGCGGTAGATAATTCTGTTTCTCTGGCTATAAGCAGCCAATCTCAACGGCCTATCCACGATCTCAAACACCCAGTTATTTGGCAGTCTTGATTAGCCAGTTGGCCGAGACTTGTCTCACTTAATTATTAGCTATATGTAGTCCATAAGTAAGCAGGTCTCTCCGCCAAAAAGGTCTTCAAAAGTATTTATCATATTTATCGTATTACGAA
>NW_027168714.1:47500-59264 GCF_036898095.1 Palaemon carinicauda
ATTCTAAACAATGAAACATACTTGCGTTGTGGTTAGGTAGGCAAGTATAAATATTTATGAATAAAGCTTAATACCCAGATAACAGGAGATTTGTATATGATTTTTTAAAATATCGAACGCTGAGCAGTGCCTTTAGATAAGCGGGCAGAGTATTCCAAAGTTTAATACCTTGGTATAAATACGATTGCTCGCATCTATTAATACGTATGAAAGGAAGAGTTAAGTTTGAATTTCTTGTTCCATATGGATGAACTGATTGTTCCTGAATTATTTTTCGTCTTAAATCTGGAAATTTGTTCAAAATAAGTGTTTGGAACATCATATTCATTAAGGAGAGCTTATAATTGTCTTCCAGCTTCAATATCGAGAGAGACCGAAAAAGTGGCGATGTATGAGCTAAGTAATCACTGGAGCTTATGATTCTTACCAGTCTTTTTTGAATTACAATTAATGGTTGCAAGACATTTCTACTACTACTCCCCCACGCCGTATTGCAGTAATTTAGGTGAGGAGATACTAACGAGTGATACAATTGTTTTATAATATATAAGGGGAAATACTCTTTTAATCTATATATGATACCCATTACTTTGGCAATTTTATTAACTGTCATATTTACATGCTCACAGAAAGTTAGTTTATTATCAAGAATTATCCCTTAAAATTTACCACTGGACTTCTGATCCAGAGTGTGATTTCCTATAGCAACCCTTATGTTAACAGGAACTCTTCGTAGAGAAAAGATAATGAAGTATGTCTTTCTTTCATTTAAGGTTAACTTATTTGCTAGTAGCCAGTTTTTTACACGAGTTAAATCATTGGTTAGTGTATCACAGAGGGAGTAGATATTTTTATGTCTAAAATGAAGCGTAGTGTCATCGGCAAAGAGTATGGAGCTTAACCTACCTACTGATCGAGGTAGATCATTGATATAGGCGAGGAAAGATAACGGTCCTAGGACTGATCCCTGGGGAACACCTATTTTGACATCCATAACCTCTGAGAGATGGCCATCGAGGATCACAAATTGTTTTCGACTCGTTAAGTAGGATTTTAGTAAGAGTAACGCATTTCCACGTATTCCATAATGTTCGAGCTTTTTAAGCAGCACATCATGAGACACTGTGTCAAAGGCTTTACTCAAATCTAAAAAGACCGCACCAAGGTATTCATTTTTATTCATCGCATTGTAGATATTTTCAAGAAGGTCATTTACAGCATCACTTGTACTAACGCCACGCAGAAAGCCATACTGACAGGAAGAAAAGATATTACATCTAGTAAAGAAAGAGTAGAGTCGATTGTAGAATAATTTTTCAAAAATTTTATTCAATAAGGGAAGGCAACTTATTGGTCTATAGTTATTGACATCCGATTTATCACCAGACTTATGTAGCACAGTAACGCACGCTATTTTAAAAATGTCAGGATAAATGCCAGAGGCAATACAACGGTTGAACAATAAGGATATAGGAAAGGCAAGTAAACTAGCATTATTCTTATATAGTTTAGTAGGGGGAGAATGAATATTTGCTTTTTTGTTCTTTAGTTTTTTTATAATGTTGATTACTTCAAGCGGAGTAGATGGGGTCAAATAAATAGAGTGCTGATTTGAAGGAGGCAAATAGGAATGAAAATTTAACTGATTATTTTGAGGCAGGGCATCTCGGAGAGTAATGCCAATTGTAGAGAAATGAAGATTAAAAGCATTTGCAATCTGTTGGCTGTCAGTATTAGTTTCGCCGTTACGACCAATGAGTTTTCTTAGCGAAGTGCGCTTTTTCTTTCCAGGCCTAAGGGACGAATTTATGAGATCCCAGGATTTTTTAGTATCATTTCGGAGTTGATCAAAAGTACTATCAAAATATTTTTTCTTTGCCACGCGAATTAATGTAAGCAACATATTACAATAGTTTCTATAGCGTTGGGCACTATAAGCACCCAATTTCATTCTTCGATATAAATTATGTTTAATGTTAATTGATTTCAGTAGCCCTTTGGAGAGCCACTTATTCACCAATCTTTTAACACTTACATATTTTGTTTTTAAAGGAAAACATTCATTGAAAAAGCTGTCTATTTCATCTGTAAAAGAGGCCGCCCCCAGGTGAGGATCTAATGAGGCTTGACCATATTCGGTCCAGTCTTTCCCCCTCAGGAGTTCCGTGAATTTCCTGTCATTCACTTCGCTCATATCTCTGAATTGAATTTTTATTTTGTTGTCTACGTTGTTTAATATAGGCATTAATAGACTACAGAAAATTGGGAAATGATCTGTGATATCTGCTAAGAATATCCCACTATTACCAACAAGATTATTATTTGCCCAAATATGGTCGATACAAGACAGCGAGTCATTCGAGCCGACTCTTGTTGGTCTAGTTATTGAGGGGCGAAAGTCAAAAGATCGCATTGTGTTAATCAGTCTGCGGGTGGTCTCGCTCTCCCCTTCCCTCATTAAGCAGATGTTAAAGTCCCCAGTGACAATTGTATTCATAGGGGAGATACCTGGATTTCTTAGCACCTCCTCTAACGAGTCGAAAAACATATTTCCGTTACCTCCTGGACGTCTGTAGATACCTAAGATTACTGTTTTATGAGGCGAGTTTGGTATAGAAACCGTCACACCGACACTTTCAAAATTATCATTAGAAATGTTGAAGAAGTCATCAAGAGGTTGAAAATCAATAGAGTCTTTAACGAAAATGCTCACACCGCCGCCCCTCCGACCTTCCCGATAATTGTGACACGCATTATACCCAGGAAGATAATTCATGCAGTGAGTTTCTTCCTTAGCCCACGTTTCGGTCAATACAATGATATCAAATTCATGGTTGCAGTTTTTTAAGTAGCCAATAAATTCCTCATGGTTTTTCTTGAAACTTCGAATATTAAAACTTATTAATGAAAGGCATTGCCGCATATGATTAGGGAGAGAATCATTAAATGTGTCAGTAGTGTAATATTTACAGGAAAACAGATCAGATGTGTTCACAAAATCAATAAAGTTTTCATCAGGATCAATGTGATATACAGGATTTGTGTTCATGAGACGTAACCACAGTTAAAATTAGTAATTAATAGTTTAGTAACAATATGCTTAGAAATACAAAAATGAAAATATTTCGTTACGGTGAAAAATGGAAATAGTTGTAAAAAATATAAACACGGAAATAATTGTTGTAATTAAAATACAGAAATAGGAATAATAAAAATAATATTAACAATAATAGTAGTAATAAAAAAGGAAAAAAAAATAATAATGATATTAATATCAGTAAAAGTAATAATGGTAAATTTGATAATAGTAATGATATTACTAACAATAGTGGAAATGGCAGTGTTAAAAGTAAAATAATGCAATTTGAAAAAAAGAAAAAATTGTGAGTGTAAATTCAAAAATTTAAATGTGAAAAACTAATGAGGTTAGAAAAAATGGTTACAGAAACTGAAAACAATGGAGTATTTAGCACATATTTTGAAATCACTCAGGGGCACTGAGCCCTGTACTACTGTAGAACAGATCAAGGTCCTTTCAGGTACGGATAGCAAAGGTTTTGCCCGCTGAGGAAATTTTCACTTTAATAACTCCGTCGCGAGTATGTAGGAACAGACCGGTATACTGCTGTCTTTTCACTCTACGTAATTCATAAAAAAGCTTATCACGTTTCTTTGTGAGCGCTTCGCCTATAAAGAAACCTTTTGCAGTGTCATTCCTGTGTTGAAAACACGAGTGTCTGATGTCTGCCTTCACAGCTCGCGACATCACTTTCAGCAAGATGTTGTTGTTTTCAAAAGACCCATCGACCCTTCTCTTACCCATCCTTCGCCCTTCAAGGAAGACGTGGTCAGGAAAATTCTTTTGGACACACCTTTCCACGAGATCTTGGCCTATATTCCGTGTATCCTCGTTTGGTTGGGGAGCGGGCAAAGCAGGGCCAGACAGGACAAGATTATCACATATCATTTGGGCTTCTATCTCATCCAGCTTTTCCTCGAGAATTTCCATTTCTCTAGACGTGTCTGGCCTGGCTTCAAGTGTCGCCACCCTATTTGTTAGGTCGGTAATTATTTTGTCCTTTTCACTAATTTTACGGTCTATTTCTTCTAGATGGTGGCGTAGTTTGTCCTCCACCGCAGCAGTGACCCTTTCCTCAATAGACTCCATTTTGTCCTTTAGGTCACTCACTTGTGATACGAGGTTAGAAATTTGACCCGAGAGTAACGATTTCAGGGCCTGAATTTCAGCACACAGGTCGGGAAGCGAGTTCACTACACTGGAGGCTTGGAGAACTCCATTCACGTTTTTAGAGATTTTGGTTATAAGCGGCTGGCCACTCAAGACCTGGGATTTATTGACTTCTTCAGCAGAATGCATTTTCAGATCACTATTTGAAAACACAGAAAAGACAAAAAGATGTGGAGTAATAAAGAGAGCACGGAGACAATTTGTTTTCAGCAGTTCAGCAAAAAGTTTAACACCTCATTAGTTTCACGGGGTGGTCGCTACCTCATGAGCCTAACTGAGCGGGAGGTCAGGTCAGGAGGAGAAAATAACACGTCTGATCAGTAACCAGGTCAATCCCAGACGAACCACAGGGAAAATGAAAATACGGAATATACACTTAAGTCCTGACTAGTTTCGTGATACTTCCTCAGAGGACTGATTTATTGAGAGAGGTTTCTTACAATTTATAGGGAAAGCAAAAGTACGAACATACATATAGAGATTTAGAGAACAATGACACTCCCTTACCCGCTACCTGGGCTTGACTCAGGTGTTGAGTAGGAGGAGACCCCAAGCTCGTTAGACACCTGCTAAAAAGGGTCATTTCTAGTGGCGGGTATATTCATGTTTTCTTCTTTTTTTACTTTTAGTACAGTTTATTTATATGTCAATGCGATAGCCTTATCTATATAAATACATAAGCAAAACATACACAAACATATATATATTATATATATATATATATATATATATATATATATATATATATATACATATATATACATATACATACATATACACATATATATACATATATACATATATATATAAATATATATATATATATATATATATATATATATATATATATATATATATATATATTATATATATATATATATATATATATATATATATATAATATATATATATACATATATACACACACATACAGATACAAATACATATACATATATACATAAATACATACACATACACATACATATACATACACATACATATATATACACATACATATATACATATATACATATATACACATACATACATATGCATATATACATTTATATGTATACAACATTAATATCATAAACATATAATCATGTATATATCAATACTTATATCTAGCATAACACTATATAGTGCCAATATACTTATGCATACTATATAAAATAATTGTTTCCTTTAATGAATGGTAGCTTATTGAAAAAACTTCAAATTATTAATTTGAATATTTAAGTATTGATACATTTGGCATACAGAAGTGTCGCTAATTGCCCCTTTGCTTTTAGATAGTAACTACTATACAGTAGTTATATCCAGTTATATCTGCCTGCCGTTAACGTCGTTGTGAAGTTTTTTTCACACAGCAACAGTCTTCAGCAACCTTACACGGGAGTGAGGAGGAGCTCTCTTTCCCTCTCTTCCATTATTCAAGTGGATTTTAGGATGTATACACACGCTGGATTAACTATTATGGATTTTTCCTCTACCATGGAAATAATTGCACACTAATTCATCGAGGATGGGATCCGGACGCTGCTTAACGATGATCGTCTGTTAAATGATTTTTTTCCACACTCGCCAGAACTGATATCGCAACAGGGTAAGCATAAGGGGCTTTAATGCTTGTTCTTGCGTTACATATTCTATATGCCAGTGTTTTTGAGAATAATTTAAAGTATTTTAATTAATTAAATTCTTACTAGATTGAACCTGTGATTTCTGTGCAGTCTATAAATTTATTTAAGTATTTGACAACTCGTTAAATTTGCTAGTTGTTTTACTGATAATTTGAGAGCTGTTTGTGATTTAGTGGTGATTTGAGCAAATATTTACGTGAGTGATTTCGTGATTAGTTAATTGCTGTTTTCGGTGATTCGTTGATTTCAAGATTTTGATTTATATGAAAATTGTAGATTTTAGTCAGGCGATTACAGTAATTGATATTTTGATTAGTGTTGAAATTTTGTTGATTTATTTTAGTTACTTCTTGTTAGTGTTGTATTTATTGTTCTGATTTTTCCCGTGGTTGATTCTCCTTTACTTTGTATTTTTTAGCGGATGAGTGAAAGGAAGAAGGTTAAGCCCTCGCAGTTGTGAACCTTAAAATCTCTTATAATAGTGCATTTCGAAGACTCGTTTACGTCATTCCACCACCAGCTGCTACAGTGAAATTTATGTAATTTTAAATTATGTATTCGTAAATGTGTAACCATTTAAATTTAGATTTATTAAATATTTAAAATGCATTTTTTCCATCTCTACCTTTTCACTTAAAAATGCAAGGTTTAATGATATGATCGTGGTCATTACATGTTGATTTTATATTTACATAAGTAGACCACTCCCCATTTTTTCCGCTAGCTTAGGTCTAAATATTAATTTCACACCGACGTTAATTATTCACAATACATTCAATTCTACATTAAGTGGTTAATGTTTTTTTATATAGCTTACAAAAAGTGAAAGAGTTATTAAAAGGGAATGAAGATCTGATAAAAAAGGTTTGTACAATATCACCAACATTGCCATATATGTATGGAACTATTAAAACTCATAAGCCAAATTATCCAGCTAGGCCAATAATTAGCTCTGTAGTTCAGCAGCATATAAATTATCTAAGTACCTTGTGAATATCCTCAATCCTTTAGTTGGCACCATCTCATATTCAAATATAAAAAATAATGTAGACTTGATTAACAAACTGAATGAAGTACAGATCAACAGTACCTGTAGGCTTGTCAGTTTTGATGTAGTCTCACTATTCACAAAGTACCTATTGATGACATGTTGGAATTTTTATCTGAAACATTAGATAATAGACAATTGAATCTACCATTCTCCAAACACACTTTAATAGAATTAATTGAATTATGTATAAAAGATTGTAAATTTGAATTCAATGGGAGATTTTATGCACAAACTTTTGGTATGGCTATGGGAAACCCTTTATCCCCAGTATTGAGCAATCTATATATGGAATTTTTTGAAAGCAGAATCGTAAATAACATCATACCTAATAATGTAAAATGGTTTCGATATATTGACGACATATGTGTGTGGCCAGGAAATGAAAATTTAGATAACTTTTTTCTTAGATGGAATAGTTTGGTACCATCAATAAATTTCACTATGGAGCTGGAGAATAATTGTAACCCTACCTTTTTTGGACTGTCGCATACATAGATGTAATAATAGTCCCAAGTTCAGTGTATACAGAAAGCCAACGAATATCTCGGCATATGTCCATTATTACTCAAACCAAGGCAACAAAGTTAAAAAAATCTGTATTTACTTTCTATGTTTTTAAGAGCATTCCGAGTCAGCAGCCCTGAATATATTGATGACGAAATAAATGGTATTAGAGCAATAGGTAAAAAACTAAAGTATCCTGAAATTGTGTTAGATGATGCCCTAAGAACAGCAAAAAAGACTTTTTTTCGGTAATGATAACAGAAAAAACTATAACACACAAAAAAGGCTACCACATTGACATATAAATAAACTCTACTAAAAGTAAAAAAAGAAGAAAACAAGAATATACCCGCCACTAGAAATGACCCTTTTTAGCAGGTGTCTGACGAGCTTGGGGTCTCCTCCTACTCAACACCTGAGTCAAGCCCAGGAAGCTGGTAAGGGAGTGTCATTGTTCTCTAAATCTCTATATGTATGTTCGTACTTTTTGCTTTCCCTATAAATTGTAAGAAACCTCTCTCAATAAATCAGTCCTCTGAGGAAGTATCACGAAACTAGTCAGGACTTAAGTGTATATTCCGTATTTTCATTTTCCCTGTGGTTCTTCTGCATCTGAGCATCACGTTTTCCTGTGATTTTTACGCATATATATATATATATATATATATATATATATATATATATATATATATATATACATATATATATATATTATATATATACATATTATATATATATATATATATATATATATATATATATACATATATATATATATATATATATATATATATATATATATATATATATATATATATATATATATATATATACATATATATATATATATATATATATATATATATATATATATATATATATATACACATATATATATATATATATATATATATATATATATATATATATATATATACATATATATATATATATATATATATATATATATATATACATATATATATATATATATATATATATATATATATATATATATATATATATATATATACATATATATATATATATATATATATATATATATACATATATATATATATATATATATATATATATATATATACATATATGTATATATATATATATATATATATATATATATATATATATATATATATATATATATATATGTATATATATATATATATATATATGTATATATATATATATATATATATATATATATATGTATATATATATATATATATATATATTATATATATATATGTATATATATATATATATATTATATATATAATATATATATACATATATACATATATATATATATATGTATATATGTATATATATATATATATATACATATATACATATATATATATATATATATATATGTATATATATATATATATATATATATATATATATATATATATGTGTATTATATATATATATATTATATATATATATATATATATATATATATATATGTGTATATATATATATATATATATATATGTATATATATATATATATATATATATATATATATATATATATATATATATATATATATATATATATATAGATATATATATATATATATATAATATATATATATATATATATATATATATATATATATATATATATATATATATACACACACAAGCACGCATATACCTGGTCAAGAGTAGAATAAGTCATCAATGATAAAACAGCCCAAACATTATCGATAGAACTGAAAAACTTAGATTAAAAACGTCCATTATAGTTTGTTTTTTGCCGAGGAAAGAAAGTAATTCGACAAATGCTATTTTTTTTTTTTTTTTTTTTTTTTTTTTGCAAAGCCAATACCATGAAGTCGGTCCAGTTTAATTTGGCAACGTAAGGAAGAAAGAGAAACTTTTTATGAAGATCTGGAGAGATCTTGAAATAAAACATGAGACTAATTTTCACTTGTTTTGGCTGATGTCTTTGCAAAGTAGGTCAAAAGAAGAGAGGAGAATCAGCCGTAGGAAAATTTGGAGTCGTCAGCAGAAATTTGCTGTAAAAAAAAGGAAAAAAAAAAAAGAAAAAAAAAAATGTAAAATTCATGAACACATTTTTGACATGATAATGATCATAGAAGGTAGACATGGAGAAGCCCCAATGTAAAAATGAAAAACGAATTAGGCATTATGTCTATTTTCAGTAAAAACGTTAGTTTAGTTAAAGATGTAACTGTTAAACAAGGTGAAGTCAATCGACCATAGAATTGTGCGAAGTAAAAATTTTCCAGATCTATAAAGAAAAAAAAGGGACAAATTTTAAGTAAGAAAATAAACATTCCTCTAATAAGAGAAAAATCAGATGAGATTAGTTTAGTAATACGAAATAGGTAATCGAAGCTACATGACGAAATGGAAGCAAATGAAGAAGATTTTTCAAAGTTTGTATAGGAATCAGCCCAAGAGTTAAGTAGAAAGGTTTTTAAACAAAGAAAACTATCTGCCAATAATCTGATAACATTTATCTACCTTTTTATTCGCAACCAAACGTTATTATCATCAGAAATTATATCTATTATTAAAGAATCAATAGGTGTAGCAGGAGAAAATGATGATTAATATAATAAAGGCAAAATGAAACTGAGGGTAAAATCCAAGTGAGATAAAATAGAATTAGCTGACTATCAAAAACGGTAAATAAAAATGAAACTTTCTAAACGCAATCAGACCAAAATTGAGGGAACACAAAAGAAAGAAAAAAGAAAGACTTTGAACAGGCGCCAACAGATATTTGCTTTAACGGATGAAAATGAATATATCAACAAAAGAGATGGAGTCATAAAAATTGCAGAGGATTTCTATACACTGCTATACAATAGTGATATAAGAAATAACTTTGCCAATTTAAATAATGAAACACCTGAGCGCCAAAAGTAACAACAGATATAAAGAAGGTATTAAAAGGCAGGAAAAGAGGCAGAACAAAAGATGGCATAACAAATTATTTAATAAAATACGGAGCATACTTCATAATAGTAAATATCGTTGACCAAATTGTTGTGTTCTAATTGGTAACGTCTCTGCCTGATGTTTGCTGGTCGGGGGTTCGAACCCCACTCAGACTCGTTAGTGCCATTAGTGCCTGCAACCTTACCATCCTTTTGAGCTAAGGTTGGGGGGTTTGGGGGAGCCTATAGGCCTATCTACTGAGTCATCAGCAGCCTCTACCTGGTCCTTCCTGGTCCCAGATTGGGTGGAGAGGAGGCTTGGTCGCAGATCACACTATATATGATCAGTCTCTAGGGCATTGTCCTGATTGCTGGGGCAATGTCACTTTCCCTGGCCTCTGCCACTCATGAGCGACCTTTAAACCTTAAACTTTACACAAATGTTTGCAAGACTGCTCTATACCTTCAGCTTGGAAAACATTTATCATTATATCATTTCATAAAAAGAAAGACACAAAAGACCTGAAAAATTACCGCCCAATAAGTTTATTCTCATTAATGTATGAAATATTTACAAATATCATATTAGGCAAAAATAGAAAGAAAGCTAGATTTTAACCAGCCAAAGAGAGATAGCAGATTTTGGAAGCGGCTATTCAATAACAACAATATCTATGGCATTTAAAGTCTATGAGAAAGCTTTTAATTCGGTCAAAGCATTAGCAGTAATCAAATACCTTCAAAGACTAGGGATAAATGATACTAATTTAAGAAAATTGCAAAATGTCTATAGAGGAAGTACAGCCATCCTAAAACTTCATACAGATAGTGAGAAAATTCCGATTGAGAAAGAAGTTAGACATGGAGACCCCATTTTTTCTAAATTATTCACAGCATGATTGGAAGATTTATCTTTAAACACATTTCTTAAAAATCACTTTAAAATAAAATTAAAAATTGATATTAAACCAAAGAGAATATATCTATGGATACAGTTCTGTCAGCCTGTCCTTCTTTGTCTATGTCCTGCCACATCTATTTATTTTTCTTAAATGTTAGAATATCCTCTACTTTTATTTTCTCTTGTATCTATGTTGCTCTTTTTCTGGCTCTTAGCGTTAACGCAATCATTATTCTTCCATAGATCTTTGTTCTAAGGCTTCAGTGAGGCTCTAAGTTTCTGATGCTTAAGTTAGTACTGGTAGGACCATCTTGTTAAATACTTTTTCGTTCTATCATCTCTTTTTGTTTACCAAAAGCTCTCCATCCCATGCTTATCCTTCTTTTAATTTCGGCTTCATGTCCTGGGCAAATACTGTCTGGCCTAAATATGTATATTCATGAACAATCTCTAGATGTTCATTTTAAATCTTATT